>NC_092351.1:86538237-86853082 GCF_963676685.1 Mytilus edulis
TTGAAGGCCGCACTGTGACCTATAGTTGTTAATGCCTGTGTCATTTTGGTCTTTTGTTGACAGTTGTTTCATTGGCAATCATACCACATCTTCTGTTTTATAACTCAATCGAAAAACATATAAACAAACAAACAAATTATACTCTGAACGACTAAATTTGATGCCTTTTTATACAGAAAAAATCGTTAAATAATTAAACAGTAGGATAGTTGAAATATCTTTCATTATAAATGTACCTGTTCAATAAGCTTAATTGGTAAATCTTCTGGGCTTTCCTTTATGCACTGAAATACGTGTTTATATATTTTTTTCAAATATCAATTCACAACGGGATGACAATTAAGAGACTGTCCAAGTAAATATCGGTTTATATCATACAAAGGATACACATGTCAAAATATTTTTGAATCAACACTTTGAAAGTTCACTAACGATGCAACAATTTTTTTTACAAAATGAAGAGTTATCTCCCCTTTTCATTGAATATTTAGTGCATTCTATGTATTTGTTTTCTCTTAATTTGTTGCAGTTAATAAAAAACCAAAATTTAACTTTCAGAAAGAATGAATTTGTGAAATGAAATATTGAACAAATTTTGAAAACAAAATATGTCATGTGCCATCCACTGCCTGTTTTTTCCATGGACACCCTCTTAAGCATATACATGATTTTTAATTTTAAATTAATAAAAAAATCACTACTGCTTTCTGACTAGAATCTTGTACTTCACGATCAGGCCACCAGTAGGAAAAATCGTTTTTAAAGAAATAGCTGCAACATTATTATTAATATATTCAATTTCTATTTAAATTGTAACCGGACTGCAACAAAAATAAAATGTGTGATGCTTCAATGTGTATCTTTGAATATGCAATATCAAACGCTAAAATATATGCTCCACAAGCCTCAAAATGTGTGTCTGCTATTAAATATTCATTACAAATATCCATTCTGAAATACCTTTAGTAAAGTAAAGATTGGAATTTGAATTACGTTTTCCTTATAAAAAAAAACTTATATATAAATGCTAAAAATAAATGCATGTGTCTTACCCTCCAGTATATGTTTGCTATTTTATCGAAAACAAAAGCTTCAATATTTTCTAATCTATCCATAGTCAACTCTACTAAATCTTTTCTGTTTGATGTAATCGATGTCAGGAATAGCTGTGAAACCGTGTCTTTTTTGTATTCCTATATTTTAAAATTCTGTATTAAAATTCTGTAAATGTATATGTTTGTGATTTTGTTTTTTGTCAAAGTTATACCTCCTTATTACAAAGACCGGTCTGTACCAATCATTTCTTATACCTATACCAAACATATTGCAACTACAATTTCAATTACACAATGTTTTGCAGGATCTCGATATTGACGACTTCAAGTCTAAACCTCCTGATTGCACTTGTGCTAGTTTCCAATTCACATATAATCCCGCTGGCCACGTTATTACCGGTGACCTCAACATTGTTAATAACACTTCTCTACGAAATGTGTTATCGAAAGGTCCGACATATCGTGAGCCTAACTCCATGAATTGGAAATACAACTTTAAAATTTTGATGGATTCAGTCGAGGATTATGCCAGGCAATGGACTAAGCGCGAGAAGGAAGACACTCTTTTCGAATGGATTAAGGCAGTGAGGTCGTTGATACAAATCATAATTAAAAAACTGAATGGGTCCATCAATGCCCATGCTACGTCAATCTTTAAAGACCCAACATGTTGCTAAACACATATCCGACCTCCATGACAACAGACACCTACAATGAGTATCGACAGCACACCGCGACACCCAAGACGAATTATAAACTGAGCGTGAAATAAATGGATCAAAAACGTATTTTTACTGAAACATAGTTTATTCAAATTAAAGAAGCTAGTCTTTCTCGAAATATTTTCATTAATCCGGGATACATTTAATCCAATTATAATACGTCCAATTATAACCATGATATGAGAAGCCGATACATTTAAAAAAAATGCTAGTATCGATATACATTTAATTGGGAAAATTCAGAAAGGGGTATACATGTACGTTAAGAAAAAAAAGTATTTTTAATTGAAATCGTCGAAAAAACTTCTACTGTATTGATGATAAACTCATCATAGATACCAGAATTACAATTTTATATTTACGCCAGACACGCGTTTCGTCTACAAAAGACTCATCAGTGACGCTCCAATAAAAGAACAAAGGCTAAATAGAGTACGAAGTTGAAGAGCATTGAGGACCAACAATTTGTAAAAATTTTGGCAAATACAGCTAGGGTAATCCAAATTATAAATGATTACTAGATTGTGAAAATATGTAATTCACCCCTAAACTGACAACACTTTTCATATTAGCGTACACTTTTTATATAACACATATTTTAAGGTGAAGGAGAAACTAATATGGAACAAGGTTTTGAAACAAGGCATGAATACAACGTGTAATTGTACATCTAAATCAGACAACAGTATATTGACACATCCTAGAAAAATCATTTAAAAAAATGAATCAAAATTATGTTCATGATAACAATTAGTACAGCTGAATAATGAGCAATAGCCCCTGAGTCTACCAAAAAGAGGATTAGAGACCCATTGGGCAAAACAAATCGGTTACAACTCAGCCTATACAAGGACTTTAAATGAAATAACGTCAGAAACCAAACATCATCGCGTGAAGGTTTCAGCGAATTTGAAAGGTTTTTTTATATACACCCGACAAAACTGACTGTGGATCTGGGAAGTAAAAAAGGGATTCCACAGTCAATTTTGATGAGACACTGCAAGTATTGGGATCTCATACTTAACGAATCTTATAATGATCAGTTCTTCATTTAGATGGAGTAAAGGTAACAAAACCGGCACAAAGCAGCGACAATATTGTCAACAAAGAGAACGAAATAAAAGATATACAACGACACTTACAGATGAATTATGTGTAAGGAGATGGGACATTTTTTATGAAGGTCTTAGAGTTTGCACTAGAACTGGAGATAAATGGAGGAAGATTACATCATTCGAAACGTATGGGAATTTGTGTTATACCTTTCATTTTACAATCATTTAGAGACTTTATATATAAATCACACCAACGAGAATTTGTTTTCCGTTTTACAATTAATTCATTGTTTGGCATCACGGAACAGGTATTTGTTTATCATTACGTATGCCTTATTGTATGCACAAAAAATGTGATTAAAATATAAAACAGAAGATAATCCTTATAAATAAAATGTGCGTAATATTGAACTTACATCAACGATATCTTTTACTATCTTCTTTAACTTATGTGTGTGTCTTTGTAAATCCTGAACAGTTATATGGTTAATCATTTTTTCAAAAGACTGTGATAGATTTGAGAAGTATTTTGCCTTGTTGTTATTTACTTCCCCGAACTGCAAAAGAAAAAAATAATTTGGAATTAACACAAATCGCAACTTAATCACATTTATAGTCATGAAACATAGCTGAATTTGGATACTAGAAGTTGTACACACAAATGAAAATTTGACAATATGTTAATGTACTTGAACATATTGATAGACAAAAGACAAACACGACCTAAACTGTCGCGAATTTAACCCTTAAATAATTGCTTGGTTGTCGAGTGTTACTTGAAATTCTTACGTAGTTGACTAATACGGCAGCAAATTGTAATCTTATTACGACATTTCTTCTACTATCAGTTTATACCTGAACATATAAGAAAACACCTAGCTTAATTATTTCCATCAAAGTTGAATAACTGGATTTTCCATCACTGTATTGGATATCTCAACTACATAAGTGTCCTAACAAATATTGGTATAATGATGGGTCTTCAAAGTGCTCCACAAAACCTCTTTCTAAATTATCTACATTTATATTATCAGTTATCAAAGCCGGGTTTCAAAGATATTGTGAAATGCGTATTTTAGAGGTAGCGTGAATCAGAGGTGGATTCCAGAAAATTCCAAAGATCTTTTAGAGTACATACAATCTAAGGCTCTTTTATTTTGCATTAGTATCAAAACTTTTGACTTTTCTACACTTTACACAAGTATTTTCTATTCTAAACTAAAAGTCAAACTTTTAAAGAGGTGGTATTGCTTCAATAATTAATCTGTTGCATAAAGAAGAATGAACAATTTCGTATAAGGGAAAAATAAATCCTACTTTATAAATGATAACTCTGATTCAATCAAAACAATCCATGAAACTGATAAGATGATTGTTTTTTTTTACTGACAACATATTTTTTTTTTATGTTTGGAGGACGTGTTTTTCAAAAATCGGTCTTCATTCCTATAGGAACAAAGTGTCTCTTCTTGCAGATGTGTTACTTTATTATTGTAAGGCTTCCTATATGATCTTCTAAAGAGGTAAGGTAATATCCTTTCACTTTACTTTTCGCTATACAGATGATGCTCTCTCGTTAAGTAATCCGTAAAGTCGAGTTGGTTGACCGTTATGGAATAACCGCTTCACAGATGATAACGGATATTTTTCTGACATCATAACTACATTCACCTTTCCTATCCATAAATTTGATCAACCTAGTCAGACTTTTTACCGGGTTTGTTACAACATGAAGAACACGACGAATGCCACATGTTGATTAGGATCTACCTATTCCAGAGCACCAGAGATTTGGTTCGTGTTGCTTACTATTTAGTTTTCTATGTTGTGGTATGTGTACTATTATTTGTTTTTTGTCTTTGTTAGTTTATTTTCAATCTTTTTGTCTGACTACCCCGCTGATATCTTTTGACCCTCTTGCATAACAATAATCTTAAAATTTATTTAAGGACGTTGTCGTTTTTTTTTTTTTGGCTTTCAATTTTTTTATCACATAATTATTCGGGTCCAGATCATGTCAATATTGCATTTTAAATGTAAACAATTGTTCTGCCTGGGGTTAATTCCAAAAATCATATCAGTTTTGGCATATCTGTACGTGTGTTTTCTCTTAGAAGTAATAAGTATCAATTACCTCTGATACATAATTGTTGAATTGCCGATGAAGGTCTGGTAAATCTGTGCCAATGGATTTATATTTGTTCCGAACATCTACCATAACTATTCCTATTTGCATCTCCAATTCATACAATTCCGTCATTGTCTTTTTCTTTCTTGTCTGCAATCGTGATAATTGTCATAATAAACCAAATTACGTAATAAATATATATAATAGAAGCAAGACAAAAATTATCACACTACTGTTTGAGATATAACGCATGGCAAAAAATACATTTAAAATGCAGTGTGAAACAAATGCGTTTGAAAACAATTCAAAGGTATGCAGCGGTTGTTTTACATGTTTACTTTTGGATAACTTATGATTTTGTTTTTGGTACCTTTCATAACTATTTATTCTGAATATATTAATTTATCATATCATACTGATCATTTGAAGTGAACTGATATAGGAGGCCTGGGGTAGAACTAAATTAATTCACGTTCCGTACCAGCATGCTTTTACTAATGACAAAACAAACTCGTTGAAATTTCACGCTAACACAGAATAAATGTAAAACGTTTTTCAGCATTTACGTTGGCATGAAGTGCACATGACGCCCTTTTAATTCATTTTCGACATGTTATACTTAATATGCAGTCAAATACAGTAAGCAATTAAAAAATAATATGTCAAGGTATAAAGGTCAACAATGTTTGCTTAGATGCAAATTTGATTGAGACTAGCTTCTTTGTTTCTCATCCTTAATATGTATTTCTAGTTCAATATTTGCCTGTGCCTGTAGTCTTTATGTTCTGAATGTGCGTTTCTGTTTTGCTTTAATATGTTTCATCATTTATTCGATCTTTTCGTTTAATTTTGTCTCTCAACCTTTCCGTAAATGACCTGCTTTTTTTTCTTTTTAAAACCGGAAGTAACCATGTGTCAACTTTATAGATGTTTACAATCAGGAGGGTTTAAAGCAAATAAAAAGATTGGGTCAACCCAATGTGACTTTGTTTTCATTAAAAAGTGTGGAAAGATCTACAAATGTTCTGTGAACTATTGGATATCAATTTAGTCTTTCCATAATTCATTAAAATGTCATTTCGAGTGTGTTCTAATTACCTATTTTGGACCTTGTCGTTGTTTAAATTTTGTTTATAAGGTCTTTTTACCTTTCCGTGGAAAGACCTTTTGGTTGTGTTCTGATTATTATTATTTTTTTTCTTCCGCCTAATTTTTTTTCTTGCGTAGTAGTGATGTTTCAAAAGATGTTGCTTAGATATTTGGAATATGATATCGTATAGTTTATACAGTTTTAAAACTGACAACTGCGTAACAAAGTACTTTACGTTGTAAGAGTTATCACCCCAAACACTGTTTATCTTGTGGTCACTACTCCTTCGCAACCGTAAAATATTACGACAAATTTATTTTACCAAACTGCTTGCTACATCTTCAGGATAAGGATATTCATTTGGACCGAAGCTATAACGGAGACTCCATATGAGATTTATTCCACCTTTTTTATTTGATTCAAGTGATATTCATTTTTAACTGGTAAATCATACGTAATAGAGACGTAGAGTCGTTAGATTTGAGGTCCTTAGTAAAAAAAAAAGTGAAATTTAGGTCAAGGTCAAATGTCAAGGTCATATTTTAAATTATGACTTTGGCTAATTTTCACTTATTTTCAATAACCGTAAAAGATATCGACAAATTATCTTTACTAAATTGTTAGTTGTGACATGTCGTCACATTTAAATTTTAATTGCGATGGGACATTGACTGTAAATGGGAGTTTTCTCCCCTTTTATATTTAGAATAATGCGTTAAGTGATATAACTCATTATCCTTACATATCATGGACCTAGGGTCTTTTGATTTTAGGTCCTCACTTTACGACCTTGAAATTGAGGTCAAGGTCATAGGCAAATTAGACGTTCTAGATTTTGACCATTGCTTGAAATTCATATTTATACATCATGAAGCCATAGGAATTGACATTCAAACTGAATTTCAATGTTTCATATCAAAATATATTGTAAGTGGTGGAAAGACCTTCAATTGTTCTCTGAACAATTGGTTTTTAATTATTATTAATGTTATTTTGTCTATACATTTTTTTGTGTTCTTCTATTGTATAATTGTACATACAATGTATATTTGTAAGATACGATATTTGATAAAAACAAATTAAGCAGTTCATATCCTTTAAAACTAAAACTACTAAACCTAATACTGTTCTTTCTTGAAAACTGTTTTTATATTGAGCTCTACTATTACATACATGTGCATGTAACCGTAAAAGATTTAGTGGAAATAAATTCTTTTTATTTAAATTGTTCCTCACATTATCAGAATGATGTGAAAATAACAGCTATATCCATCGAAAAACTGAAATATGATCTGCTTTTTTTTGTCTTTATAAATCTTATCTGTGAAAATCAGAATTGATAAACAGCAAATTAGGAGTTTTGATTTGATGTATTGGTCCTCCAAAAACATATGTTAAACATGCAACCGTTGTTTTCCCCTCTTAGTCTGTGATAAATTTGCGCTTTTCAAAATATTATTTGGATAATTCGTCTTTGTTTCATATCAAATTTAATAAATGGCATGAGTACAGTTCTATCCTGTATAGTAACATTATTTCAGATAACTTGCCATTCCATATAAAATAATTTTTGTCACAAGAAGTTAATCAATCAAAATTTTGTCTCGTCTGTTCTCAGTACAAGCTTTAATAACTGTGTAACCTCAAATTTCCAAAATATTCTATACAAACATCAAATAAAAAAAAATATGCTTTAAAACAACATAAATATAATGAGAGTATATTTTGTGTATCACCTTAGTTGAACACAGACATAGACAATGATAGAGAAAAAACATATCAATATACATTACATTCCGTTGTTCATTTGTTGATACTATGTAATAAGGTAAAAAAGAAAACCTTTGTGTGGAAGAAAGTTATATTATTTATCTTTAACACTGGTTATGCAATCATTACTGTAAAGTTTTGACAGAATCTTTTAAGTAGCTTAGGACAAGTATTTTATGTTATAAAACGACAGCTATTCGAGCAAAATATTTTGAAAAAAATGACATTATTATTGCAAGCCGCATCAAGATATTTGAGTATAGCTGGCTTAGTCTGCTAATAATCATAGTTAAGTCCTACTTCAAGACATTTGTTAAAGAGTACATTTTGTATAGATACAATATCGTATGAAACCTTATTTGAAGTGCTATAATCTCGGTATAATTGAAAGGAATTATTATATTAGAGACTTATTAATGTCTAAGACTTACAATTCTACCCTTCAACAAAATAATTGACCTATTGCTTATAGTTTAAGAAAAATAACCAAAACACAAAAACTTAACACTGAGCAATGAACCATGAAAATGAGGGCACGGTCAAATAAAATCTGCACGAATGACATAAGGAAAATAAAATATTTCAATACACCAAATATAGTTGACCTATTGCATAAATTATTAGAAAAAAGAAAAGGCCAAAATTCAAAAACCACTGTACCATGAAAATGGGAACAAGGTCAGATGACACCTGCCAGTTGGACATGTACACCTTACAATCATTACATACACCAAATATAGTAGACATATTGCATACAGTATATAAAAACAGACCAACACACAAAAACTTAGCTATAACCACTGAATCATGAACATGAAGTCAAGGTCAGATGACATCTGCCAGTTGGCCATGTACACCGTACAGTCCTTTTATACACCAAATATACACGACCAATTGTTTACCGTATCTGAGATATGGACTTGACCAACAAAACGTAACCTTGTTCTCTGATCCATAAAATGAGGTCGAGGTCAAGTGAAAACTGTCTGAGGGGCATGAAGACCTTGCAAGGTACGCACATACAAAATATAGTTATCCTATAACTTATGATAAGAGAAAATTTAATATTACAAAAAATCTAAACTTTTCTTAAGTATTCACTAAACCATGAAAATGAGGTCAAGGATATTGGACATGTGACTGACGAAAACTTCGTAACATGAGGCATATATATACAGACTATGAAGCATCCAGGTCTTACACCTTTTAAAATATAAAGCTTTAAAGACGTTAGCTAACACTGCCGCCGCCTCCTCCGGATAACTATCCCTATGTCGAGCTCGACAAAACTAAATCGTAAGAACTCGTTCAAAATATTTAGGATGTTGAGAAAAAAGGTGTTTAATCAATCCGACGGTTGAATATGTTTTCATTAGTTAGTTCTCCCTTGATATATTTGACGTGAAGGCAAGACTACGAAAGGGATCAGTTATGATTTACACATTAAAAAATATCAAGCGTTGATATAACAACCGGGAAATGGTAATTATTTGAACAATTATCAAAAGTTATAAATTCTACAAATGTTTTCTAAAGCCCCAGTCCCATTAGACCACGATCGCGTCACGCTCACCGCGATCTAAAATAAATTCAGATCGTGGTGAAGTCGTGTTAGGAGCGGCATGAAAATGTAAATTTTGTATGCCTTCACGATGCTGCTACGTCCGCATGACGCGTCTACGTTCTCATCGCGCTTATTATGCGACTTATCAAGATCTGTCTACGCTCATCACGTTGCCACTACGACTATATCACGAGTTATCCGATTGTAACACGATCTTACCACCCTTCTACTGCGATTATAGCACGTTCTTACTACGAGTATACCACGTTCATACCGCGACCCTACTACGTTCATACCGCGATCTTACTACTTTCTCAGCAATAACGTCAACATCGTGCTTTATATCAATATAGTTCCATTTTGTTATGTCTGATAAGGGCACACGATATAGTTACAGGGGAGGTTATGACGTTGCTAGTTTTCGACTGGTTTTTATCATTCAAACTAACTTCACTTGAAAACGAGTTCATGAACCCCTCTTTTTCAAAATGCCATTTGGTTTGATTATGTGCACCTATTTTCATGAAAACGTAAATAGTGCATTTTTTTTAATATAAAACAAAAAGATGTTATTTTTCTAGATTCATGAACATTTGATAAATATGAGTTATTTCTGAATAAAAAATCTATAATTTTTTAGGATACTTATAAAATACAGAAATTACAAATTATTTATATTAAACAATCTGTGTTTATCTTGTAAAACAACAATGGTATGTCTTTCTTTCGAAAGAGAAAATACGGCCACAAATCCGAATTTTGAGCAAATATACAAAATTTAGAACACATTTAACTCAAAAAGTATCACATGAAGGTATATTTTGAATTACACATCTGATTTAATCAGGTAAGAATAGTCTACATGGAAATTTTAATCAAAATTTAAATACGGGATCAAAACTGTATCATATGCCCTTAATACGTAGATTTCTCGGAAACAATAGAGTCATGCCACCAAAATATATTAGAAAACGCGGGCGTGGTGGAAGGGATTGGTGTAGACATTGTAGAGGCAGAACAGAGGGAGCTCTGATAGTAACGAAACCTGATCAAGCAGAGATGTCGGACTGACCAATTCAACATAAATTACAACCTTTTGTGTGCTGGTCCATAAAACACAAATGCGAGATTTAAGTGAACGATAGCAGGTATGACACAGATGTGTCAATAGATATAGGAAGATGTGGTATGAGTGCCAATGATACAACTCGCCTTCCAAGAAACAATTTATAAGAGTAAACCATTATAGGCCAAGGAACGAGCTTCAACAAGAAGAATTGGCCCACACCGAACAACAACCTATACAGGGCCATAAGAATTACTCGTGTAAAACCATTCAAACGAGAAAACCAACGGTCTAAATATATAAAAACGAGAAGCATGTTTGAGCGGTTGGAGAAAATGGACAATAAGTCCTAAGTACATGCAGACAGACAAAACCTGGAGAGATTTAATATATGTTATGTGAAAATGACAATGAGATTGAAAGTCGTAGTATGAACGTTAACGTAGTCATGTCGTAAGAAGAACGTGATGAGGACGGTACGGGCGTGCAAGAATCGTACTATGGTCGTGAACAGCGTGGTATAGTCGTAGTGGAAGCGTAGTTGGGACGCGGTGAGAACGTGATGGTCATAGTGAGATTGTCGCGCAGTCTCCCCGAATAGAATCACGTTCACACTCTTAAATAAGACCACACTAAATATCAGGTGAGACTAGACGTATAAGTTTTTTGATCTAATGTAGAAAAGTGTGTAATTTATTTAATGATAAAGCATATCAACATGATCAAAAACTCATCAGTGACAAAATGAAATTAATAATTTTAAAAATAAAGTACAAGAATTATAAACAAATATTGTAATATAAAAAGGGTTTACTGACGTTATAGGTCCTCTAACTTATTGGATCCAAATGTTATGAAAGAAAAGTTCATAGAAACCGTGGATTTTAAATTTCAGTTAAATGTAAGCAATCGTATGGTATTGAATGTGATTGTCTGTAAGCCGGATGAAGTAAATTATGTTCCATATATTAAATAAAAGTATATGAAAAGATATATCATTTCATAAAAGCAAAGTGTTAAACAAGAAGTAAGTTAACAGTAGACTATTTAAATCATTTATACAATAACATAATGTTTAGTATCGAACTTACACTATAGACATCTAGTTTGTATCTGATATCCTTTACTTCGTTATTATTGTCTCTAAGATAACCAATTGGAAGATGGTCAAATAGCTCATTAAAGGAAGTTGATAACAATGACAGGTATTGTATCTTGATTTCATTGTTTGACTGAAAAGAAAATGTTTTGCTTGATATAAAAACCGCAACATTTGTACAGTTATAGTCATTATGTATGCAATTGGTACAGATATACTTTTTGATACTTTTGATGACTATAAATATTGTTTTCACAGAGAATCGATTATTTGACATTGTGCTGTTTTAACAAGAATATTTGCAATTATAATGAATGTTGAAAAAAGAACAGACAGAGCACGAGCAAAGTCCACTAAAAGATATGTATAACTAATATCTGACAATTAAAATAACTTTTCTTTGTTTTACTTGTTTAAGTGCCAGTCTTTGTAAGAATCAGGCAATTTAGGTAAAAATCAAAACATGATCAGAAAAAAACCCACTGAGCTAATCATGCTATTTAATACTTATCATCATCCTGAGTTAAAAATAATTAGTCTTTCGTTTGTGTGTGTCTGGTAATATCAAACAACTTGGTCAGAAAATTGGTTAGAATGATAGCAAATTACAGAGTTATCTCCCCTTATTCGTTAATTTCTAGTGCATTTCAACCAAATTGTATCTTCTATTACCAGAACGGAAAACAGAAATGAATGTTATTTTGGTGCATAACTACATTTTATGAACTGAAATCAATGTCAAATTGGGTGGGTTTTTTTTTGTCATGTTTTCAACACTGCCTGATTCTTAGGCAGACTGGCACTTAACTAAGAAATAACTATTCTGTCAAATCGATAATCTTAGAATTAAACACGGCTCATTTGCCGTTGATTTTGGTACTAAGATGACTGTGTATGTCAAATTCGAGGTAAAAGTCTAAAATGAGTCGATAGAAGCCGGACGATGAAAGGCGTTTCTATTGTTTCTTTAAGTTCTGGTTTAGGGATATCTTAAAGTAATCCACTCAGAAAAGTTCGAATAGTTGATGGAAAGAAAATCATCAATGTTTCTGAATGTGAAATTAAATAACATGGCTTCTTTTATCTTATAGTTTTGACAAATGTCTGAAAGAACTCCGATTCATATGCAAATATGAGGAAGTCGGCAAGAATATATGAAAACACTGATTCTGCCTTGTCTATATTCCAACGATAACGGCGGTTGTGACATATTTGAATGTTCTGATATTATAATATATATATATATATATATATATATATATATATATATATATTCTACCACTGCATCGAGTGTATCCACTCGAGACAGTTGAATTTTCAAATTTAAAGCGCGAAGCTTGCCCGAGCGTTTTAAATATTTAAAATTTAACTGTCGAGAGTGGATAAATATCGTATTACACGAGATTTGGTGGTGGAATCTGTTTCTCTAATGATTTTCTAACATTATGAAGGCAAACTTATTCCTTCTTTTCGAAAGATCTGCAAACAGATGTGTTATTTTTATGTGACGTCATCAGGCATGGTCGCCTTTTTTCATGCCGTCACAATAGAAAATTCAGAGGAAAACAAGAAAATTCGACGTCATTATCGGATTTTAACCAATAAAGTACTGAGATCAAACGAACCACACGTTGATTAATTTTTGTTTATACAATGGGTGCAGAAAGGGATAATTTGACGAAGATTTAGAGAAAATATATTATAAGTATGACATTAAACAATAAATACCTCCTCGTGTGGCTTTCTGTTCCCCTTAAATGGTTTTGTTTTCTCTTGGAATGTCTTATAATATTTCGGATAATTCAAATCGTTTAATCTCTTCTTGACTATATCAATTTCTTTTCTGACTTCAGATTGCAATTCGATCATCCTTCTTTTATCAAGTCTCTGGAAGTTGCAAAAAAACACGAAAAAAAAACATCTTCTTTCATTTGTTTACATATAGAAATAAATAATATGAAATCAAGTCATAATCTCCGGAGAAAAGTCGTCGTCACAAGATTGTTGCTAATAATAAGAAGGTTACATACACTACAAACTGCTCAAAGTCTGAATTGACCAGTTTTTGTGCTCGACCAGTAAAATCGAGCACACATTTTACTCGACTAGTCTCGACATTGTCTCGACTGTACTTAACTGTACTTAAGTGTACTCGACCAGGTTTCGACTTTACTTAATTATTCTGATTCAGTACTTGATGATCTTTGTGTAATCTGAAATGGTCTTGACCAAGGCTCGACCTGTCTCGACCTGTCTTGACTAGTCTCGACCTGTCTCGACTAGTTTCGACTCAGTCTCAACAAGTCTCGACCTGTCTCGACTAGTCTTGACCTTCAAATTTAGTTTTGACTGGTGTAAATCAGCCCATCTAACTAAATTGAATATTGATCTTACAAAATTCAAGCTTATTAAGTAGTTTGATTTATTGCTGTGATATGAAAGAATTTAATTTTACAATATGTAAAAAAAAAATTATTATATAAAAATTCAGATAGGCATCTTTAAATTTTTTTATAACTTTTTCAAATCAACTTGGATTTTCATCAAACTATGCAGCTATCTTAGATAAATATCAAGCTTACTGAATCCTATTTCATTTAGTTTTTTGTTGTATTGCTGTAAAATTTAAGAATTAAAATAATCTTGGTAAAAAAAGCTAGGATTAGCAATTCCGACAAAATAGAGATAGTACACTTTAATTTTTTTTATAACTTTTTCAAATCAACTTGGATTTTAATCAAACTATGCAGCTATCTTAGATATATATCAAGCTTACTGAATCCCATTTCCTTTAGTTTTTTGTTGTATTGCTGTAAAATTTAAGAATTAAAGTAATTTTGGTAAAAAAAGCTAGGATTTGCAATTAGGACAAAATAGAGATAGTACACTTTAATTTGTTTGATAACTTTTTCAAATCAACTTGGATTTTCATCAAACTATGCAGCTATCTTACATATATATCAAGCTTACTGAATCCCATTTCATTTAGTTTTTTGTTTTATTGCTGTAAAATTTAAGAATTAAAGTAATCTTGGTAAAAAAAGCTAGGATTTGCAATTCAGACAAAATAGAGATAGTAAACTTTAATTTTTTTTTTAACTTTTTCAAATCAAATGGGATTTTCATCAAACTATGCAGCTATCTTAGATATATATCAAGCTTACTGAATCCCATTTCATTTAGTTTTTTGTTGTATTGCTGTAAAATTTAAGAATTAAAGTAATCTTCTTAAAAAAAAAAGCTAGGATTTCCAATTCGGACAAAATAGAGATAGTACACTTTAATTTTTTTAATAACTTTTTCAAATCAACTTGGATTTTCATCAAACTATGCAGCTATCTTAGATATATATCAAGCTTACTGAATCCTATTTCATTTAGTTTTTTGTTGTATTGCTGTAAAATTTAAGATTTAAAATAATCTTGGTAAAAAAAGCTAGGATTAGCAATTCGGACAAAATAGAGATAGTACACTTTAATTTTTTTATAACTTTTTCAAATCAACTTGGATTTTTATCAAACTATGCAGATATCTTAGATATATATCAAGCTTACTGAATCCAATTTCCTTTAGTTTTTTGTTGTATTGCTGTAAAATTTAAGAATTAAAGTAATTTTGGTAAAAAAAGCTAGGATTTGCAATTCGGACAAAATAGAGATAGTACACTTTAATTTGTTTAATAACTTTTTCAAATCAACTTGGATTTTCATCAAACTATGCAGCTATCTTACATATATATCAAGCTTACTGAATCCCATTTCATTTAGTTTTTTGTTTTATTGCTGCAAAATTTAAGAATTAAAATAATCTTGGTAAAAAAAGCTAGGATTTGCAATTCGGACAAAATAGAGATAGTACACTTTAATTTGTTTAATAACTTTTTCAAATCAACTTGGATTTTCATCAAACTATGCAGCTATCTTAGATATATATCAAGCTGACTGAATCCCATTTCCTTTAGTTTTTTGATGTATTGCTGTAAAATTTAAGAATTAAAGTAATTTTGGTAAAAAAAGCTAGGATTTGCAATTCGGACAAAATAGAGATAGTACACTTTAATTTATTTAATAACTTTTTCAAATCAACTTGGATTTTCATCAAACTATGCAGCTATCTTACATATATATCATGCTTACTGAATCCCATTTCATTTAGTTTTTTGTTTTATTGCTGTAAATGTTAAGAATTAAAGTAATCTTGGTAAAAAAAGCTAGGATTTGCAATTCCGACAAAATAGAGATAGTAAACTTTAATTTTTTTTATAACTTTTTCAAATCAAATGGGATTTTCATCAAACTATGCAGCTATCTTAGATATATATCAAGCTTACTGAATCCCATTTCATTTAGTTTTTTGTTGTATTGCTGTAAAATTTAAGAATTAAAGTAATCTTCTTAAAAAAAAAGCTAGGATTTCCAATTCGGACAAAATAGAGATAGTACACTTTAATTTTTTTAATAACTTTTTCAAATCAACTTGGATTTTCATCAAACTATGCAGCTATCTTAGATATATATCAAGCTTACTGAATCCTATTTCATTTAGTTTTTTGTTGTATTGCTGTAAAATTTAAGAATTAAAATAATCTTGGTAAAAAAAGCTAGGATTAGCAATTCGGACAAAATAGAGATAGTACACTTTAATTTTTTTATAACTTTTTCAAATCAACTTGGATTTTTATCAAACTATGCAGATATCTTACATATATATCAAGCTTACTGAATATAATTTCCTTTAGTTTTTTGTTGTATTGCTGTAAAATTTAAGAATTAAAGTAATTTTGGTAAAAAAAGATAGGATTTGCAATTCGGACAAAATAGAGATAGTACACTTTAATTTTTTTAATAACTTTTTCAAATCAACTTGGATTTTCATCAAACTATGCAGCTATCTTACATATATATCAAGCTTACTGAATCCCATTTCCTTTAGTTTTTTGTTGTATTGCTGTAAAATTTAAGAATTAAAGTAATTTTGGTAAAAAAAGCTAGGATTTGCAATTCGGACAAAATAGAGATAGTACACTTTAATTTATTTAATAACTTTTTCAAATCAACTTGGATTTTCATCAAACTATGCAGCTATCTTACATATATATCAAGCTTACTGAATCCCATTTCATTTAGTTTTTTGTTTTATTGCTGTAAAATTTAAGAATTAAAGTAATCTTGGTAAAAAAAGCTAGGATTTGCAATTCAGACAAAATAGAGATAGTACACTTTAATTTTTTTAATAACTTTTTCAAATCAAATGGGATTTTCATCAAACTATGCAGCTATCTTAGATATATATCAAGCCTACTGAATCCCATTTCATTTAGTTTTTTGTTGTATTGCTGTAAAATTTAAGAATTAAAGTAATCTTGGTAAAAAAAGCTAGGATTAGCAATTCGGACAAAATAGAGATAGTACACTTTAATTTTTTTTATAACTTTTTCAAATCAACTTGGATTTTTATCAAACTATGCAGATATCTTAGATATATATCAAGCTTACTGAATCCCATTTCATTTGGGTTTTTGTTGTATTGCTGTAAAATTTAAGAATTAAAATAATCTTGGTAAAAAAAACTAGGATTTGCAATTCGGACAAAATAGAGATAGTACACTTTAATTTTTTTTATAACTTTTTCAAATCAACTTGGATTTTATCAAACTATGCAGATATCTTAGATATATATCAAGCTGACTGAATCCTATTTCCTTTAGTTTTTTGTTGTATTGCTGTAAAATTTAAGAATTAAAGTAATTTTGGTAAAAAAAGCTAGGATTTGCAATTCGGACAAAATAGAGATAGTACACTTTAATTTGTTTAATAACTTTTTCAAATCAACTTGGATTTTCATCAAACTATGCAGCTATCTTACATATATATCAAGCTTACTGAATCCCATTTCATTTAGTTTTTTGTTTTATTGCTGTAAAATTTAAGAATTAAAGTAATCTTGGTAAAAAAAAAGCTAGGATTTGCAATTCAGACAAAATAGAGATAGTACACTTTAATTTTTTTAATAACTTTTTCAAATCAACTTGGATTTTCATCAAACTATGCAGCTATCTTAGATATATATCAAGCTGACTGAATCCCATTTCCTTTAGTTTTTTGTTGTATTGCTGTAAAATTTAAGAATTAAAGTAATCTTCTTAAAAAAAAAGCTAGGATTTCCAATTCGGACAAAATAGAGATAGTACACTTTAATTTTTTTAATAACTTTTTCAAATCAACTTGGATTTTCATCAAACTATACAGCTATCTTACATATATATCGAGCTTACTGAATCTCATTTCATTTAGTTTTTTTGTTGTATTGCTGTAAAATCTAAGAATTAAAGTAATCTTGGTTAAAAAAGCTAGAATTTGCAGTTCGAACAAAATAGAGATAGTACACTTTAAGTTGTTTTTTTTTACATATTGTAAAATTAAATTCTTTCATATCACAGCAATAAAACAAACTACCTAATAAGCTTGAATTTTGTAAGATCAATATTTAATTTAGTTAGATGGGCTGATTTACACCAGTCAAAACTAAATTTGAAGGTCAAGACTAGTCGAGACAGGTCGGGACTGGTTGAGACTGAGTCGAGTCTAGTCGAGACAGGTCGAGACTAGTCAAGACAGGTCGAGACAGGTCGAGCCCTGGTCAAGACCATTTCAGATTACACAAAGATCATCAAGTACTGAATCAGACTAATTAAGTAAAGTTGAAACCTGGTCGAGTACACTTAAGTACAGTTAAGTACAGTCGAGACAATGTCGAGACTAGTCGAGTAAAATGTGTGCTCGATTTTACTGGTCGAGCACAAAAACTGGTCAATTCAGACTCTGAGCAGTTTGTAGTGATATAAAGCAATAAATTTTCAAGATGGGATCGAGTTTTTTCGAGTGATATGATGTTTTTGTTTGATCTTTTGCAAATATGATACCAAAACGTAAAGACTTCTTTTCGAGCAGTGATCAAATGTTTAAAGAATCCTGCAAAACCCTTCATATAAAACAGAAGATGTGGTATGATTGCCAATGAGACAACTATCCACAAAAGACCAAAATGACACATACATTAACAATTATATGTCACCGTACGGCTTCAGCAATGAGCAAAGCCCATACCGCATAGTCAGCTATAAAAGGCCCCGATAAGACAATGTAAAACAATTCAAACGAGAAAACTAACGGCCTTATTTATGTAACAAAATGAACGAAACACAAATATGTAACACATAAACAAACAACAACCACTAAGCTACAGGCTCCTGACTTGGGACAGGCACATACATAAATAATGTGGCGGGGTTAAACATGTTAGCGGGATCCCAATCATGTTTATTTGATATATGAAATAAGAAAACAAATATTTACGACCATCAATTCATGTTTTTTGTTAAAAAACATTTAAATTCACACTTACAAAATGCACAATAGTTTGATTCAAAAATAAAGAATAATAAATTAATTGTTACACTTATACCAATGCAAAGGATATATATATAACTGTAGATTCTACTGACGAAGAAATGTAACACGAGGTCACTAAAAACTATCAGATCAGTCCAGATGGCATGTAAACTATATCATACTATGACTGCATGTCACTATCCATTGCGATAGATATTTAGGTATTCTACAATCAATTCCTTGCTTATACCTAATATATCATTTATACAATTATAGATTCTACTGACGGAAAAAAGTGTATAATCAACCGAACTGTGAATATTATAAGTCTAGTTGGCCGATTGGTCTAGAGCACTGGACACAGTACAGAAGGTGTTTTCCCTATATCCCGTTAGCATGAGTCTGAATTCTGACGAGGACGAACAAAAGTGTGCTTCCGTAAATTTTCACAGGCTTCACATTTTTGTGCTGATATTTAGAACATTTATGAATATTAAATGCGGTTTCAGTCGTGTATTACATTCATTGGTGATCCAATGGATTGATCTATTGTATACTATGAAAGTACTTTATTTCGTGGGTATCAATTTTCGTGGTTTGAGCAACATTTTCATGTTCGTTGGTTTTTAAATTCGTGAATCAACCCTAGATAATTGTCTCTTTTAAAACTGTCATACGATGATGACTGATGTACCCATATTTTGACTATTTTATTTATTGTGTCTGTTTAGTTTACGCATCAATGTAAATAAAACGAAATTTGACGAGACTGTCATCAAAGTGAGAGGGTTAGCTCTATAAAACCAGGTTTAATCCACCATTTTCTACATTTGAAAATGGCTGTACCAAGTCAGGAATATTACAGTTCTTGTCCATTCGTTTTTGATGCGTTTTTTTATTTGATTTTGGCATGTGATTTTCCTCTCAGTTCAGTATTTTTGTGATCTTACTTTATACCAACTTTATGATCATGTTTTCAATCAATTAAGTGTACCTGTAACCAGATAAGATGCTTTCTATTTTTTGCTAAAAAAATCTCGTTCTTTGCAATGTCACATCTTTTCCATTTTTCCACAAGTTTTAATTGTTCCTTGACTGCACTGGTTTTCAAAGCATTTTCATTTTCTATTCCTGTTTTCTTTTTTATTTTATTTTCATGGTATTCTAACAAACAAAAAACATAAATATATTGGACACAGTAATACTGAACATCTGACGTATGGTCATTCAAAATAAATCTAGATATAATACATTGAAATGGTTTTATACTGATTTTTAATATCAAAATAAATAATATCTAAAATGTAACATAATTGTTTGTGTCATAGTGAACAAGAATATAACATAATGCTGACTGTCTGTATTTATACATTTGTACTGATCATGTCTGTTGTCTACGTTCACACATCGAAGTCAATATAATGGAAATGTATGCAGCTGTCATACAAGTAAAGCGTTGAGTTAGCTATACAATCAGATTAAATCCACAATGTTCTACATAACAAATGGTTTGCTCCACGATAGGAATGAGACAGTTGTTTATATTCGTGTGTTGCATCTTACATTGTGATTGTTATATTTGATTAGGAACTATTCGTTTTGAATTTTCCTTTATACTTCTTTTTCTTAGTGAATTTACTTTTTGCATTCAAAGTGTTATGACGTTACGTAATGCTGTGTTCACTTAACGTATGTCGTATTTTGTGATACCAATCGACGTTTGTCCAGAACGGCGGAATTGTCACATCAATTCTATCTGACTTTGAACTATTTTTTTTAAACGTCGACACTGTTGGGTTGACATATTAAATGTTTTATATGTTATATGAGATCACAATAAAATATTTAAGCCCTTCGCATTTTTTTGTGACTTTGACCTTTGTTAGTCTTGCATGTTTTGTATTTTTTTTTTAGTGCATTTATTTTTTTTTTTTCGCAGTGTTTAACGCCCATCTTCACTGAGCTTGTTCACATATTAATGTAGGGGTCAACTGAAGCCCGCCTGCGGCAGTGGATTTTTTTTTTCTGTTTGAAGACCCATTAGTGGCTTTCGGCTGTTATCTGCTGTCTGATCGAATTGTTTACGCTTTGACATATTCGCCATTCGATTCTCAATTTGCATCCTAGATTTTTAATGGTAAAACTCGTCCAATGGCTCTATGGTAACATTTGAGAGAGACACGGTAAATGGTGAATACCATTGAAATGGTATACGACATATTAGATATAGACATTTGTTCGAAAAAATGAAAAAATTACATTTGTATGCTGAGACGACACACCAGTTCTATATTAATCTCAATCAATTATATGACAAAAAGTGAACTTCCGGTAATAACTGTGTTATACCGAAATCTCCCTATATTAACACACGATTTCTTCCGAATTTGACAATCCAAAATAAAAATTAAGAAAAGAAAACTAGACCTATTTTTTTGAAACACACATATATATCTATTAGACTTACATGGTAAAAACAACTTCAGCATGCAAACGGAATCATCGCTGATCTATGAATCATACAATTAAACCTTGAGTAATATATCATTTTGATTTTATATTTCAATTCAATTGATGACAGTTAAGCGGCATTAAGACATGTTGAGACAGTTAACCATTAATTCTTGCGAGGATGTGATTTGTTTAGATTTAAGTTTTGCATATAAAAAGGGTCAAATGGAATATAGACCGAATACGATTCGTGACGTTTTTTTTACTTTTATCTTTATCCCGTTTCGCTAATTTTGGAAGTAAACAGATGCAAGGGGGTACGGAGTCTTTTCTAAATCTATTGGTTTCTAATTGTAGTTACCTTTGTTTATTTCGAACATAACATCCTGAATAATCTCGTCTACACCATTAGTGTCTTTGTTCAGGGAATATATATGAATCTACAAAATTCAGAATAAATAATGATCTTAAATTCCTGGCTTTACTTGCAAACTTTCCATTCGTTTTTTATGAGTTTTGTCATTTGATTTTCGACTTCGTTGTTTGGTGATAAGTGAAGTAAAATCACAAAAATTCTGAACACAGAGGAATGTTCAATTAAAAAATTCCTAACCACCTGTGGTTAGGAATTTTCCGATTGAGTTTCCCTCTGAGTTCAGTATTTTTGTGATATTCTTCTGATCACCTAACAATGGAGTAGACAATCATCGCCCAATTCTTTAAAAAAAATATTCGTAAATGAATTTGAATACTAATAAAATACCTACCAACCAGCATTGGGCGAACTACATTTTGTGTAATTGTAAACGATATATTTCTGGTGACAAACTTTACATTAACGGAGATATGTATATATATAGATAATAAGTGGAGATAGACAATTAAAAGAAAATCTATGTAGCATCATACTACATGTATAAATCCCAAAACAGATCAGACATCAAATATAGAAATGAACCTCCTAAATTATTTTACATAAAAACCTATTATAATTAGAAAAAAACACCTCTATACCCCTATAGGCAAGTCCAGAGATGTTCCGAAAAGTGTAAATATAACCTCTTTTACTTGACCTTATCACTCTTTCCGTATCAAAATCAGTTCAAATAAGACGTCAAAATGTTTATTTTTGCTTTCTTCTTTCATTTCCATTCCATAGAAACTAAGAAATGTATGAGAAAGGAAAAACAAACAGAAAAGAAATACACTATAATTGAAGGGAACTTTATTCGTGGAAAACGAAAAGCGATGTCATTTATTGTGGTCTTGGGTCTAATCGGAAGAATTTCTTTTCGTCACAAGATCGAACAAATACTTATCATAACATTCTTCCCCCAAAAACGAAAGGGGATACTCGCCTGGCAGCATATTACCGTCTAATTTGCTATAATACAATTTGTATAGGTTATTAGATCATATACTTCTCAGTAGCATTATTACATGTGTCGATCAACAAAATATTCCGTAGGACAACTAACATTGATTTGAAAAACTCAGATCATTTGAAGGTCATCATGAATATCGACTAGACTAATAAAGCATCTAAAAAAGTATGAAAAAGCAGTGACTATTATATTCTGAGACCTTAAAATAAACTTCACAATGTTCCTGATTGAAGACTCTCCTACAAATCTTAAAATTATACCATAGGCGTGTGTATTACAATGTAACATATCAATTATGTCATTTGTTTCAAACAAATACAAAAAAAAAATAGCATGAGAACACGACATATCACAACAAGATGATGTACTGCCAAGCGTGCTATATGAAACAGCGTTAGTTTTGTTCAGGGGTAAATCACCATCTTGAATTGAACAGTCACAATAAATAATCGGTCTAGGTCTTGACCCAAATTTTCATATTTTGAGACAGATTTGCGATATTAGTAACACTGTTTATTTATGTAAAGAAAAACTTAGCTATTCAAGCTGTTTAAAGGGTGATAACTCTTTTAGTAGACAATTTAAACTGGACATATATATGGATTTTTTTTTACTTGAAGCAAGAAAACAAGCCATTTTTTCTTTTTATTTTCTTAAGATATACTATAAAAACATACATTTTTTTTAAATGAGCCTAGTATTTAGTAAAATGATTCTACGTGATCTCTTTACTAATATTAGACAATCGAACATTTTTCTCAATATGTCACCAAGACACAAGGTCATATTAAAAGCTTAGACTAAAACCTCGCAATAAGTAAACATAATATTCATATTCAACAGACCATCAGAAAATATGTGGCAATCTCACCTTAAAGATATCGTACAATTCATTCTTAAATTATGGAAACAAATCGTCATCTACTTGTCCAACCTTATTTAACTTACTTATTCTGTCAGATATAAAATGTTTCAGTAATATCAGACCGTCAACAAAATTTAACAAAATATCTATAAAACATTAACAAGCAACGGATACCTGTAGGTGGTTGCTCTTTGTACACATATTAGGGACTCTGTGGGATTTTTTAAGTGAAATAATTACACAAAAAGCATGTATTATTTAACATATATAGATGGTAGAAATATAAAAGGACCAAAGTTTGCATGTATATGTTTGACATTTGATCCCAAGCATGGTATTCATGAATATATAAATTTCGTCTGCTTACATTTCAATTTACCATTAAAAATACTTAAAGACTTAGTAATATAAATACCACAGCACACGTAATACACAGAAGGAGCAGAAAGATTTCAAAAATTAACTCTTTTTTATGGCGTATGACATTGTCCATACAAATCTTAGGGAAATATGAGAAATTGAACAAGTTAGCACAAAACATTGAAAAACGATTTTTTAAAATTTTAATTTCTTTTTTATTTACATGTTCTTCTTAACCAAATGACTCAAACACATACCAGTTCCTCCTTTAAGAAGTGCACCAAGTAATAAGTAAGGCTACCATTGGTCGGTGTGTTGGACAAATACTTCAAAAACATTCAAGGGGAGAACAAAATATCAATAGATTCAAAAGGTATTTTATGGATTGGTCGGAGAAAAGTAGAAGAATTTCAACAGCCACCAGCTATAAGGAATAGGGACAGTACATGTGTATAAGGAATACTTATATAATTTGTCTCCCTTGCATCAAACAAACATACCACGCATGGACCCACACAAAAAAAGTTGTTTTTAACGTGCAGTAAGAGTGAAACTCTTTCTTCTCGAGACCCCTGACTCTTCCCTATTGTGACCGGACATGGCTGCATATTCATACATCCTGCACAGCCACTTTTACATTCATTTCAAAATATGAACAAAATATGAGCAATTATATGTCATGAATTACAATCTATTTGATATGGCCATGTTAAGATAATATGATGTCGGTATCTTTTTCTGAAAACGGTAGAGCTTAATTTCCCTGAATATCTTCCAGACTATTTCCAAAGAGTCTTCATCATTAACAAAATAAAAAGTATGATAGCTTCTAAAGTATACGTTATAGGTCTAACCACAACATTATGACATTTCTTAAAAAGATATTTCACCTATTTATGGGTCATAACAGCTACTCGGGTAAATTGTTAAAGGTATTCACATGTACCACAACAATAAAGCAGAATAACACACTTTACCAAAACTAATTAAATGAAAACAGAGAATTGACGAAGAGACAACAATCCGACTAAATAGCAGAAATAAGACGAATAATGTATATTAGTACTTGTTCTTTGAACTGGACTCCTTTAATGAACACCGAAAGCAAAGCTTCGTTTAGATTTTCAGATACATATTATAAGGATAGATCTTTCAATGGAAAATTTTTAATATCTTTTTATAATATTTTGCCGCGGATATTGTTTTAAAGCTGTTACCAACAATGCAATATGTACATTTGTTTGTGAACTATTTTAAAAAAGTTAAGTATTAATTTAGACTCTAAAATACTTCGGATTTGTAACCTTCAAGTGAAATACACTTGTTGAAAAAAAAGGATGTTATTTTTTTTATTTCAAGTGAAATAATTCAATGCATGCACATTTTGTATTTAAATATATCTGTTTGGTGGTGGATGAAAACGTCAACTATCACACAAGGGAGTATAACCAACTAAGAAATGCTTAATTATCTGTAGATTGATTTTTCTTATATGAATCGATGTGTGGTATTGATTTTACCTGGTTCAAATTTAGTGGCAAGTATTTCATATATGCGCAGGTTCTGAGATAGAAAATCAAATTATTCATTAACTTATGGTCTTAGAAAATAAACGATTGCGGGATGAATGACAGGAAGACTTAAGACGTATAAGGGTAAACTTGTTGTCAGTAACTGCAAGTACTCTCAGATCTTTACTTACTAGTGTATTTTCAAGTGTTGTTGTGATGTACCCGGTCACGTTCACTCTGTTTATTTTCTGTTATGGTAATTACAGTTTCTAGTTTTGGACATGTTCATTTTTTCGTTGTAAAGTTTACGCAAATCAAAGTTAAGCTCCGTCTTTAATCGACATAAGTTGGAATGACCTTTTAAGGAGATAGATAAGTGACGCTCCATGCGTGACTAATTTAGTTAAACTAAACCCCATTTGTAAATAAGTTGATTTTAATCGGAATAAAATGTATTCAATTCAGTGCTAATGCTTCATGTTTGTCAGCATTAAATCCAATCAAAGCCGTAACTCGCCACTTTTAAAAGTGAGGCAAAGAGGCAAACTATATTAGACGAGCAAAGCAAGAGCGACGCGAAAAATAAAAAATGACAAGGGGTCTGGCGGTCGCTCAGGGCTTCCAGAAGCTGTGATAAATGACGCAAACTCGTGCATTATGAGCATTTTCCAGACTCTTTATTTCTCTTAAACGCAGTAATTTTGCTATATTTTTCGACAATATATATAGATTAATTGTAATTTAAAATTTTAAGGTTTTAGGGAGAACATCAAAAGACCAATATGTAGGATAAAGCAAACATGTTAATTTTCATAATCATTAATACAGGATCTTGTTTTAAATGTGTTTTTCTTTTTCTTCGTGATGGGTTTGGTATAATTACCACTGACCAGTTCAGTCTAGAAACAGCTGCTTCATGTTGGTAAATGTGTTTTTAACCAATCTTACATGCCATAATTTCCTTATTTTTATTTATTTCATAATGTCAATGTTCACACAATTTAGTATTCCGTGTCTATAAATAGTCTTGATCGGGAAAGCAAGATTTAGTTTGCCTGTTGGTTGCCTAGCTATCGTAAACAACTCGATATTGTAATCCCAGTGCGTAATTTTTATTTCAACTTTTACGTTTGCATCAGGACGAAGTTAAAAGCGAAAAAGTTCATATTTTTTAGAGTGACATTTGTTACTTCAAACAGAAATCGCTTTTATCTTTTAAAAATGTTTGGCAGTTAAAGACCGGTTTCTAATACAAAAAAATCATACAATTGAGTGAACTAAGTATAAGCTTCGGGAAGATAAGAAAATATAACATACTGTTAACAAAAATACGGTAGTTAATGGTTAAATTAAAGCTTAATAGCTGCCTAGAAATCTTAATGAGTTAAAAGACTTTCATTTTAGTCATCTCTGGTGTATTTCTGATGGCTATATTTAAAGCGATCCCAGACGAAATATGCTTAGTGCTGCTAAAAAACGGTCGTCTTTCTGGAACGTTGCGATCAACACGCTTCCGTAATCGTAAATAAAGGTAAGACAAATATATTTCGTGCACATATATTACAATTTGAAACAAAATACAATCTTTGCTTCAGAGATATCTACTTTTATCTGACTTTTCTGTCTCCAAAACATTGATTCGGAATGTTTTAGGAAGTTCATTTTTCCATATTTTGTACAGTAGCAGATACAAAGTCTTTGGCGTCGCAATCCCACAGAGTCCCTACACATATAGGGATAATAAAAGGAATGATGTATAATATGACTATTATGAGTGCATTTCTTTATACCACACACGATGCAAACAGCATGCAAATGTTTTGCAAAGTATACATACATTTTGACAAACTATACACGCCCTAAACATGCGTTTACAGTTTGTCATTCTTCGTTTGTTTGTAAAAAATCTATTTGTTTCTATCTTCAACCTGATTACACGATGTTATTGTTTCTACTTTTGTAATAAGTATGTTTTTCCAACAACATGTGCATGTATTATCGGAGGTTCAAACCGGGTCAGTAAACACTGATTAAACGATGTATTTGTTTCAACATTTGAAGAGTTTTGCAAACGATAAAAAACGCTACAAAACGTTTCCAAAATTTTTGTTGGAAAGAAATTTAAAACTTATTAAAAAGGTAATGTTTGGGGTATATTTGTTCCTTAATTCATCGAAATTATGAAAGAAAACACACGAATGATATACTATAATGTCATAACAAGTATTGAAATTTTTGATACAGTTGTCCTAAATGTAGAAAATAATAAGAAATATAACATTGAGTGACATGATTAGGATGTTGTGTTATTGTTTGTTGTGTTATCTATGTTAATCATGAGAAAGATTTACTGTGGATTCAGTAATATACGTTGGATACTAATTTTTGTGTATTTCGTTGGAACATGGAAACCACGAATTTAAATGATCAACGAAATACAGATTTTCTAAAAGAATGTATCCAGAATGTGTCAAACAACGAAATTTAATATCCACGAATATGCAAGTTTTCGTCAATCCACGTAAATTGAAACCACAAGCAAATAAATGAATCCACGGTATATACAAACAAAACATTTTATGATTTGATTTACAAGTCAAAGTCTCTTTCGAGAACATTACCTTTTCTTGTTTGTCTTTCTTCAGAAACCATTCCGACAGTTCTTCTATGTCTTTTAGTAACATTTCGGAGACCTCTTCAAAATAATCCTTGATTTTATCAGTGATATCTTTTTTGGTCATCTCACCATCAAGACCATTGCCCTCTCTTTGAAAAAAAAATTTAAAAAAAATGGTTTCAATTCAATGAATATTCAGTAGATCGTGAACAAGAAGCCTCCAACCTATGCATGCCGCCTGTTAACAAAGGGGACGATGTATGGGTGCACGATGATCCAATTTATCATACAAATATGTTTAGGAAAACTAAAAAAGTTGCTGATAATAGTCTTAGTTTTATGAAAAAAATAATTTCGTAGGTTACTTTTTCTTTTTAACTTCTCCTTGTTTCTGATTCATTGACCTTAGAACTGGCTCTCAGTACATATTGCATGTGCTTTTTGTGTACCTAAACGGGCTATGAATAACTACTTTTATTTACTGATAACAGTTACATGTATATGTACATTTCTATTTCTTGATATTAACTTGGTCTCCATTTTATTCAAGATCAATGCTCCCTATGCGCATTTTATGTATAATAGTTTATTCTTTGGTTGAGGATCATTTGTTATCGGATTCACCTTTAACAATAAAATAACTCTGATGAAGATATACTGTTTACTCTTTATTTTCAATATGATTGATAGAAAATAGAAAGGTTTTGCCCTATTTTTTGTTTTGTTGTATCTATATTTTATAAAATGGATATAGGAAAATGTGGTGTGACTTCCAATGAGACAACTCTCCATCCAAATAAAAATTAATAAAAGTAAACCATTATCGGTCAAGGTACATTCATCAACACGGAGCCTTGACTAACGCCGAACAAAAAGCTTTAAAAGCTCCCCCTCCCAAATTACTAGTGTAAAACAGTTCAAACGGAAAAAACAACGGTCTAATTTATATAAAAACGTGAAATACACAAACAGACGATAATCTCTGAACATCAGATGAAAAACTGTTTATTCATGCATTTCTACTTGTTTGAGTGATTATTTCAAAGCATCGCATTTAAGTTATCTGGTTGATTAAGTAGCAACAGTGCGATTTGAGTATTAAAGAGTACAAATGTCTTCACGATATGAAGCAGTGCAGTTTAGTTAATATGCTGTATTTGAATATTAAGGGTTTTTTTATCATGGAAAAAAGAAAAAGTAAGATCAACTAACCTACACATGCTAGATTTACGACAGTAATAAGTTACAAGAAAATCTGCAGCTCCTCCCGATCCACCAATTACTACCACATGATTGTCTTGGCTCAGTATCCTTTTGGCTGTTTTAAGTGCATTGATTCCTCCCTCAATTAGCACTAAAATAACCGGCAGTATTTCTTGTGTTTCGAGATCTGCATGTACAAACAAGTAAAATATTACGAAGAGTTAATTTGACAATATTTTTTGTCAGAGACTACCAAAATGCAATTCAAAGCAAGTGCATAGGTTGTTGTAACAGTGTTATATATGCATTATACATGGTCGTGTAAGTTCAAAATAGTGGCGTAGCTAAGCCATTTCTACGTGTACGCCCGAAATTCGACAGGTGTGTGTGGTTAATGGGTTTGATTGGGCAAAGCCCCGAGGAATATAACGAGTTATTGAGAATATTATATTATTTCTGTCATTAAGAACTCAATAGCAACATATGATTGTATATATACTTAACAGTCTAATTCATGAAGAATCCTGTGGGACCCTAAGTTTCGCCAGTAATTATTGCTTTCAGTCAAAAAGTGTAATCGTTAACTGCATAAAGTGAATCCCATTCATCAGTAAAATACAGGATAAAAAAAATCAAACGTTTTCTTTAGATTTTTTTTCTTGATTACTTGAATATCAGCTACTGCCCAAATTTCATGACAATCTGTGAACGTTTATATTTATCATATGAAAAAAAATATAATCCCAGACCTCTGAGAATTGTAATTTAAAAAAAAAGACAAATCGATCTGTCAGTATTATACTAAAAAAATGAACAAATAAAATTATACTTAGTCCGTTTCTGTGTGTGTTACATTTTAATGTTGTTTCGTTGTTCTCCTCTCCTATTCAATGCGTTTCCCTCAGTTTTAGTTTGTTACCCCGATTTTGATTTACGAGTTTTGAACAGCGGTATACTATTGTTGCCTTTATTTATATACTATCAAAATTTAGCTTTATAAATAAGTCGTGAAAAAAGCTTTTGCAAAAAGGTTCCGTAAAATTGGTTGAAGGTATGAAAAGAAATTGATTCGAAACAAACTGTATCCCCAGACTGTTTCTATACTTATATTGCTTTAAACACTTTTATTAGTAAAATTAAAAAAAACATATATTTTCTTTTCATCATAAAGCTCTACATACTCTTATGATCATAAAAAGCTTCTGTCGAACTTCTATTTTCATGAAGGTTTGACAAAGTTATTGGTGTTTAAAGTGTTTTTAATACTGAGTCGTAAGTATTGAAGCCGACGACGACGAAATTTAGGATCGCTCCATCTCGTTTTCGCGACATAAATGTTACAGGCTTGACAAAAATACAAACCACACATCAAATATAAGTAGATAATGAATGAATAGCTTTAAACAAAGGGAAATGATTAAAAAATGGAAAACAACACGTTAAATAATTTAGTGCGTCCGAAGCCCTTTTCTGGCTTTACCTTCATCAGGAACGCTCAAAGCCAAACATTTAAATCTCGCAGTAGACTCAGAGCTGATATCCGTAAAACCACTCAAGTTAAGATATCCAATAGTAGTATTAATTCATCGTAGGACATGTAGTCCGTTCGGAACAAATCTTAACTTAAGTAGCTTTCTGCATACGCGCCTGGACTATAACCGAAAATGAATACATATACCATATGATACCATTTGATTAAAAAGTAAATTTCGTCACTTTTATCTTCAAGATCTTCCTAATTCAAGATCATGTGCTTCCAACCAGTTCTATTTAGTTTGTGTAAAATAATTTTTGTGCAAAATTCAAGTGTACGCCCGGGCGTTTTGACGTAAACGTAGCTACGCGCCTGTAAACTAATCTTATCAGGTTATCATTAATCATTGGATATTTTAGTTTTGGATGAGAAATATAATTTGTTGTTGCTGAAGTTGGTCAATTCAACTTACATACTAGCATTGTTTCAGAAAAAAAACCTCGTTTTTTTCAATTAAGACTGTGTGTGTTGTTTATATTTTATGTAAGTGTCAGTGTTGTTCGATTTGTGCGCTTGACTGGCTTAAGTACCGCATAATAAGTTGGCGGACATCTAACCTGGTTGATGTTTAAGGCATCACTAGTCACTTGAATACCAACTGATTTATGTGAAACTTATTAATAATTTTGAGATGTAGTATGATAACATGTTGCATGTAGTTTTCACAGACAATTGGAATTTAACTGCTTACGTACTCTGCACAATTGTCAGCTAATTTGTGTTTTAAATTACACAAACAAAACAAGAGTAACATTATCTATGAACATATTTCTCCTAATTATACATATTGGTAAAGTCCTATTACTAAACGGTCTTTTAAATATTTTCTTGAGATTCCTGTTAAACAACTTTTTGAAAGGATCATGCTAACGATGGTTTTGTTCTTCCAGTGAATAAACAAACTACTGATCTTATAATTACGATTCCCTTACATTGATATATTCTTGTCTCAAGAATTGTTGCAGAAAACATATAATGTACATCGACATTATGTATAAAACCGATTTTCTGTAGTCATGAATTGTTTAAATTGGTTGAGTATAAAAGTGTTTTATTAATTATCGCAATGTTATAGAAGTGTTGTATTACTTATCTCAATGTTCTATTTAACTTTATTATCCCTACGTGTACAACTTGACCAGAAACATAAACTTACAAACTTGTGTTTTCAATTTTACAGATTTGACAGTATTCAATGCTGCAATTGTACCTGTTTGAGAAGAATCAAATGAATAAGTACTAATGTATTCTTCAAATACTCCTGCTCTCTTTCTCACTTCTCGTCAGTTTTACGTGTATTGTTTTAGTTCGTTGCAAATTAACATTAATTTATAATACCTCTTTCTTTGATATTGATGTTCAATAAGAAATGTTCGAAAGCTTCTCTACATGTAGTCTCTCTTCCGTTTTTACTTCTTTTGCCGTTATTGGTGAAGATAAACTGGGTATGAATTGGATCTAATTCCTCTGGCATAGATATGCATGGGATTTTAACCCAATTGTCCTTTTTAAGTCTCTTAATCGAAATAACTTCGTGGTGTTTGTTTTCCTTATAAAAATTGAATTAAAAATTATTTCCGTATTATTATGTTCCTGGTTAAGCTCTCTTTTAACAGTAACTCAAATCGACAAGCAATACTTGAGAATACACACGAAGAATTATATCAGGTTTACAAGATAATATTTAACTCACCGATTGTTCTTTAAATTTCTTGTACCAAGTCAGGAATATGACACTTGTTATCAAATAACACGTATCATGTGTATGTTGCTTTTTTTTTGCATTTGAGTTTTCCTATTATACATGACGTATTTCTATCGGTTTAGGTTTGTAACCTTGATTTTTTACCCTTTCAATCGGTCAATGGCTTTTAATCATTGATATGACTTTATTTACTAAATTGAGAAATTTTTATAAGGAACATGCAGTTTCTTTGTTCATGTATGATATGAATTAATGGGCGCTTACTTTTCGATTCTCATCATAAAATTGTTGTGGCAGTATTCCAACTATTGGAATGTGGCAGTTTTTTATAGCTATATGCGCATTTACTGCTTCCTCAATAAACTGTACTGTTCCTGATTCCGTACCACACGTAACAATCCAAGATTCTAAAAAAAAAGACAAGTACACTCTTTACATTTTTGAAGAGATATTCGTTTCCATGCTTTTCGAGATGTTTACTAGCATCTTAAGATTTTCATACCCTTGGAATTGTTTAATTATGATATAAGTAAACCCTTACCGCATGTAATACATACTTTTCTATCTATGATATACATAAAATGAAAATAGTCATTTAATATGTAGTTGAACATTGTAGAATGTGGTACAAAAATAACGTCCTTCGATAAACTATTTACGTTCAGAACTGAAACAGTTACATTAATATGAATCGAGCTTGGTTTATAAACAAAAACAAGTGGGATGGTAAATCGTACTCAAGTCATTTTTATTTAAAGAAAAGAGGATCATGATATTGGGGATATTATGTATAGTTGTGCAAATCGTGATAGAAGCATGAAATTAGGTATGAAGGTTGACTAAACGATAACTAAAAAAGAATCAGCTGTTGGCCAAAAAAAAATCATTTTTACAAGATTGGCACCGCTCATTTTGCAAATGGTGTGGTATCCCATAGGCTATATTTCGTAAATCCTTTGAAAGCTGTGTTATAGATACATTCAAAATTGAGTTTTGATAAAACGTAAATTACAGTTCCAAAAGTACGATTAAACAACAAATATATGATTAAAAAGTTACTTCCGGTTCCAAAATGTCGGCAAAAACGTTGAAAACGTTTGATTAAACGTACACTATAGTTCCTCAACTACTATGAAACAAAACAAAACTGACAAATAAGTGAATTCCGGTTCTAAAATGCTGACAAAAACGTTAAAAATGGCTACACTTCCTAAATCCTTTTAAAGCTATGTCGTAGAATCCAATGTAAGTTTTGATTAAATGTAGATATCTGTTCAAAAAGTACGATGATACAATAATTACATGACGATAAATTGATTTCCCGTTCCGAAATGGCTACAAGAACGTTGAAAAATACACTTTTCTCTTTTTTCTCACTTTTTTCTAATTTACAAGAGATATCACTCACTTTAATAAGCTCAAATACCTTGTTTGTTTCCAAAAGTCAACTTGCATTTCTTATAATTGTCTGACAATGTCAAATATAGAAACCAGTACATTAAAAACCAGAACACTAGCGTTTACATTTATCAACATCGCTTGATGTTTTGCATCCGCAGTTCAAAGAAATCCATTTTGGTTTCGAACTGTCATTGGGTTTTTTTCTTTCATCCAAACCCAGTGGTCATGACTTGGTACGTGTACCTGTTGAATGCATAAATCCGGTGGAGTCAAACTTGATATGCGTCTCTTTTGGTGTGCTCCGGATGAGAACCTCTAGTACAGTAGGTGGGATAACATCATAAGGGTGCTGATTTCTGGCAAATGATTCAAATTATGCCTTGTAAACAGCAAATGTTGATTTTGCCATACAGGATGCACACAAATGCTTCTATGATGTCCATGTCTGTGTCTTCATTCGGAATGAATACGAGCAAAAAGATCCTTTACATCTGAAAATCCTTCCCATGTCTGCCAAGCTGACCTCTGCATTTTCCCACCAAATGTTGACACAGTGTCACATTCACAGAACACATGGAATGAAAGAATAGCAGCTGCACGAGAACCTAAAACATTTGATATGTCATATATATGAAGCCATCGAAGTCTTTATTTCTTCAAAAACCTATCCAAAATGTGTCCATATCTAATACTGCGAGAGCTGCAATCCCTAATACTTCTAAATATTTGTCAGTACTACTAAAAACTACTTCTATCAACTATTTTCAGCAGCAAGCTTATCATGAGACAAATATACGTGTATCATCATCTGCTTGTTCATGGTTATTTAAAACGAAATAGCTGGGAAATACACGTATTGGAATAGCAAAGAATATTTCACCTTCAGTAACATAACATTTGTATAAATCTCTAAAAAGCAATTATGTCGGCAAGAAACTTGAACAATTCAGTTGTGTTGTCATCTTCAAGAGACTACTCCAAACCCTTGGCGTTCTACAAGAAACAACAACTTCCCGTCTAGCACATGCACTTGCTTTTTCTTGGTCCAGCCTTTAAATTATTAATTTAGTAAACATCAAACACAATGTCTACTCTTAAATACTTATCGGTGCAAGATTTTAACTAAGGCAGTAAGAAATTTTTTGCATAATCATCAAATATTTTTGCACGTGGTGGCCTGGAAATAACCATTGCTGGCCAACCAACGATAAATGCGTCAAAATTTGAATCAGTTGAAGGCAAATCGCACAATGTTTCCAATATATCAATTTGCTGTGATCTAATAACACTGTTTAAAGTGATATCCGTAGACAAAAAAAAGGAGGAGTAATTTCCTTTTTCGCGGATACAGCAATCTTCCAAGTCAGACTGTCTACTTTGACAAGAAATGTTCCTCAGTTTTGTTTTTGGCAAAGACGATTCCAGTTTCATTTTACAGCTTTAATAGGAATTAGTTCTTTTTTATCTGGTTATAAAACACAGATTCTCCGTCGTTTTGCATTTGCTGCAAAAGATCTTCGTATTGTTTGGACCCAATATCTTGGAGGTTTATACATATCTCACCTGCCTTCGGTTCAATAATTTCTTTAAAAGCATCAGTTTTGTACAAATATGACGACTGTTCTAGAAAAAAATGGACGTCCAAACTCGTTCAAAAAAACGTTTGTGTTTCGGAGAGTCTTCATGATGTCGTTCATCTGTTTTATAATGACTCAAATCACTAGATTTTTCAAATTCATCTACCAGTCTACTGACTTCCATCCATACATCGTCTCACAGGGGTCTGTAGTGTCACCAACATTGCCCTTCACAATTGCATTATTCTGCTTTTGTGCACGATCAATAGTGATATAAGAAAACAACTTGCTGGTCTTACGTACCGGGAAATTGCAAATTTCGTTGCCACCTTGTGGGTGATGTTCGTGAAGGGAAGTCATATCTCAGAGATGGATCAGTAACTACCGAGCATAATACGAACGATCTGGACCCAAAAAATGCGGTGACAAGCTTGATATCGCTGATTGTGAGGTACGATATTTGTCTCATAAAATGTGCTTACGACCGACAGCACATTAAGTTCTTATAGATTCCTAATTGAACGCCATACATTAAACTGTGGACGAGATGACTCTCTTTCCTTACGCCAGAATATCAAATAATTGAAAGACACATGAGTCAAGAGCTATATTTTCTGCGTTTTGACATTATTTATTGAAGCAAATCACTGATGCGCACGTGTAATCCTAGGTACATTTGAATATACCTGAAAAGAATAAGACATTCTAGTTGTTGCATTATTGGCTTCATGCATTTTATCACCTTTTTTTAACAAGCCATTTCATTGTACTATCCACAAAACTTAACGATAAACTTATCTTCTCCGTAAATATCTGGCCATTCTCACTGAATTTGCTGAGCAAATACCAAAAATTGGTGATCTGCAGCTATAGTAGTATTTGGCCGGGATTTAGAAAGTTAACCACTTTTTTCACCTTATCCATCGAATGCTTGATCGGTTCAACTGGGCGTGTTTTCGAACAATGACATCATAGAAGTTACACTTACTTGTATGGAAGAGCATAGACGTCCCAGATATGTTTACGATTTTCAAATTCTCGTCTGTTAGATGAACAACGATTTACATCATTGTGCACTGGTAGTGGGTGCAAATCACACTGTATGTCTATGAATAGTTTGCAAATGCGCAAAAACTGATCAACGCATTTCTTTCATAACCTTACAAATGTTATCGTACCAATTCATAATATCATTATAAATCCGAAAGCACCAAGTAAATTGTAACTAGTTTAAATCTTTATGTGTGAATTTTGTTAAATTTCGCGCATACGCAAACACCGAAAAGTCAAATGATTATTAAATACATGTAGGTCATATGAAAGAAATTTAGTTACCAATTGTGTTTACTCAAACAAGGTCATAGAAAAAGTTTTCCAGAAAAATAAGTATTTTCAAACTAGAAAAAGTACATAATATTTGAGATGAATCCTATTGATTTTATTGAAAACGATTTATCTAAAATGTATACTTTGCTACTGTGCATGACAATCTTGCTATTCCAGTATTGGCCAATCTGACTTTCTAATAGAAAAAAAATTCTTTCAACAAGTGTATCACATGTGTATGGTAATGATAATAAGAAAGAAGAAATGGCTTTATACACTTCTCAAAATTGTCACCTTAGAGCATGTAGAGTTCAAAAATGGATTACAAATAAAAAAAAAATTTCTATGGGAATTTCATATCTGATAATGATAAAAGCTAGCGTTCCAATGATAAAAAAAAAAACGTTTGAAGAGATAATTCTAAAATGTATGTTCCCATTGGAAAGTTTAATTTCTCCATGAAAAATGTCTAACTTCTAATAGTTAATTCTATTTCTAAAGGAATTTTAATATTTACCACTGTAAAACATGGTTTCCCATAGAAATATTAATACTTTGCATGTAAAAATAAATGTACTTTGTTACCCAAATTTTTTATTAACACGATAATGTAATAAAGCTTTAGTTTGAACATTTTAACTATTTCAGTTGTTTATATAAAACAGGTTAAACAGGTTTCTTAAGAATGCTTTTCATTTAAAAACTTAGCGACTAATGAATATCATGGCTTTTGAAAATTTGTCTGTTTCAAATTATGTTTCGTTAGACTAAAACTTACAAAACATTCATGTTTTAAACATATAACATTTACTTTCTTTTAGGGCTTCTTAACTGTCCGTTCCTTTTTTTACGGAGAAAAAAATCATTTTAAAATTTGTCAAGCGGTACAAGAATCAGCAAAACAATCAACTGATATTGATGTATGTGTATATGTGTAATAATGTATAACATATAACTATCATGACTAAAGGATATAAAGATTCAATGTACATAAAAAAACATTAACTAGATGATTATTTTTGTTTTAATCCTGAATTTTAAAGGTGAGAATGAATGTAAACATAGTAAAAAGTGTCAGTTTTTATGTTAGTACTATTACAATTCTTTCTAAATTGTGTTTTCAATGAAAAAATAGCATATCATGCAAGGGAATTGACATATGAAGTACTGAATGAAATAAAAAAAACGTTTATTTAAATAGAATAGCTTACCAGTACTAATGACTGCCTCGATCAAATCTCTCTTTAATTTACTGTTGTCTTTTATATTGAACTGATGCTCTATTCCTGTGATTGATATCACTGCCTCAGGTTCAGGCATTGACCATTCTATAGGCAGATCGTGTAACAAGAGTTCTTTACCCCAATTATTGTCAGGAATGTTTTTATACTGAAACACAACTTGTTTTACAGTGCATTGATAGATGATTAAACAATAAACAAGGTATACATAAACTGAGAAAAAAACAATCATTTTACGAAATTATCGTCATTCAAAAGCATGAGAGCAAGAATGTCTCCCAGACGACATTTAAAATATATGATAATGTATAATGCATAAAACGTTATGAACAAGATATAAGATTACAATCAGATATTCATTTGCAGTGTTACATTAGACAACGACATATAGACTTTGCTCTCAGAGTCGATTTTTTATATATATCATGAGTATAAATAAGAAGATGTTGTATTAGTGAACAACAGACAACTATACACCAAAGACATGGTGTGTTAAAGGTAACAAAACTATTGGTCAAAGTACGCCCTTAAACATGCAGCCTTGTTTCAATACACACAGCAAGTTATAAGGAGCCCCAAAATTCAATTCAAAAAAACAATTATGATCCTCTCTTAAATTTTTAATTGCCAATATAGATATGAATGCCATCAACTTGGGTATTATCATTCATCACAAATTAGTTCAACCGAAAATACCTCCTTATTTCAAAGATAAGTCTTTACCAATCATTTCTCATACTCATACTAAACTAATTCCAACTAAAACTTTCAGCTACAAACACGTATCGGCGACTTCAGATCTATAATTCCTGATTGCAACTGTTCTACACAGCTACTTTTGCAAAGGTACTGTTCCTTTACTGAAAATCTGTAGTACATGAAATTTACTTTTAATTCTTAGTACTATTTCTTTATTTAAGAATTATTGTACTTATCATTAGGTATTTGTATTTTCCAATACTTGATTTGTATTCAAAATATCAGTACAAAAATAATACAAATTGTTCACAGTATTCCATGTTTGAACATCATACCTTTATGAGATTTGAAAAAAGACAAACTTTTCAAATGATGAAAATGTAACGGTGCAACCAAAAATCTGTAGTACTTAAATTTCAAGTACAAATCAAGTACTGTAAAATACAGGTATCTCAATATCACAATAATTATTAAGTAACAAAATAGGACTGAATTTAAAGAGAAGATTTCCAGTACTATAGTTTTTTGGTACATAAATAGTAGCTATGTAGTTCCACATTCTTCATTTATGTAAAATGGCTGAAACCAAATCTCTGACTTATTAATTAACCAGTGTATCAATGCATACTTCATGTACTAGAAAACAACAAAAACACTATGTACAAGTGCAAAACATATTAAAAAAAAATAGGAATCAACTGTTAAATTATCCAATGAAAAATATACATTTACAAAGCAAATGCATATGATTAAAAAAATCTAATCAATTTGAATAGTTAAAAAATATCGAGTTATTTACACAAGGGTCAAATTTATTTTGCGGAAATAGATGATTTAATTTCTAAAATGAAAATTAAGTTTTCAAATCTGCAAAGGCCTTCAGATGTTTTCTTTAGACCATGTTTAAGTGTAACGTTTAATCGAATTTTTGGGTAAAAGTAAGATTTTTGTTAACTAAAATTCCCCCCCCCCCCAAAAAAAAATCAATTCAAGTTTTTGACTTAAATCAATTGTTTTGATACGAAATTAACACTTTGTAAATATTAGATTGTTTGGGCATTAGCTACCTTTATTCAGTGCTTCCAATTTCATCATTTATTGAAATACTTTGCCTTTTACCGTTTCTTTTGTTGACTAGTATACTTTACAAATATGTTGACATTCAATTCAATTATATTGCATCTAAAATAACAATTACAGTAAAAAATATATGAATAAAGAATTGAAATGAATGTAAAACCAAGTTACTTACAAAAACTTCCGTGAAATTCGGTTTCTTCTCAAATATAAAGGAGGGATTTGGAATACGTCTGTAATCGTAAACATAAACATGTTAGTTTTTCGTTTTGTTTTAATGCAATGATGATGATAATAATCATATTTCTAATATAATACAATTTCAATAAGTATGATGTACAGTAACTGGTAAATGATAAGGCAATGGTGTATTCATTTTAAATTACTTATACACATTGATTGTAAAATACTTGATATTGTAAAGATAAACCCCTGACGTATTGTGATGAATCTCTAGTGTGTTCAACAAAATGTGACACTTTCTTGAGAAACATAACACATTGGATGTTAGCCAAGTATTGGGGTACTAACATTGATCTTTACCTCTATTTATGTTACCAAGAGGTGTGCGTAGATCTTTATTATTATTAATTGGGTAGGTTTATGAAATCGTGCAACAACATTTTACCTGAACATTTAATGTTTTCATATTACTTAATAACAACTATTTCATGTTAAATTGAAAAAAAAACCTACAAACATTAGAGTTAAAATGGATTGGTCGAACATGTAGTGTTACCTGTATCATTTTTTTTAAATTACAAATCAATTTCCAGTCGCCCGCAAAGTCTGGTATAAGCATTGATGCATAGTCAATTTTGTCTTCTATCAATATGCAAACGACATAGGACGTAAATGCAGTGTCTTTTGCACTTAATTGCACTATTGTTAAAAAAGGTAAAACGTTATATATATGTGTGGGATCATTTGTCTTTGATTTACAAAAAAAAATATTTTTCATTTGTATAACTGTTCGGTTTACTTATGCTTAAAAATTCCAATTGAATATCTATGTTACATTATAATAGACTAATACAAATGTGTCCAAGGTAGTACTGCATACTATCTTAAAATCTAGTGTGTTTATTAAAAATACATGTGCATTACTTGATTCTATTTTCCTGTCTCTCTTCGTTTTTCTTTCTTTTCTTCTTTTCCTGATATACAAATTAAAGGGATAACAATTAACAAAATATTCCTCTGGGACATACCTTACCTTATAATTAGATTAGTCAGCTTTCAAGTAGTTTTTCCTGCGAAGAACTTTTAATTTCCAAAACATCTGGTACAGACTAAAAAATGTATCTTTTCAATATAAATAAAGTATTAACAAAAACACAGAAGGAAATACATTTTACGCCTAAAGTGTGTTTAAAACTAGCTAATTGTATCTTTTGTATTTTTTTCTGCTCGTTAAACATAACAACGCTCACCTTAGACATCCATGCTGGTAGACAATTTATTCAGAACTTTTATGTGTGTGTATTTATTGTAACCATCATATAAGTACAGCTCTTTATAAGAACCATATACATGTGATATATGAAGGATTCAGATTTTAACTATAAATGGCCTTAAAGAAGCAGTAACTGAATACTATTAAAAAACAATTGACTGGGGAAAATATAAGTGGTTGTCATGGTAACGTATACTCTTTTCTTTGGTTGTTAAGCGTGGTTAAATCTTTCAAAAATCAGATAAATTACTACAGTTTAGAGCCTGATGATAAATAGAATCAAGCTGTTCTCATTAATCTTTATATATTACATTGATAAAACTTCACTTTAGTTAAAAATGCATGTCAAGCAAATTTGAAAATTTTGAAAAAAAAATGTCAAATAACGCAAATTTCCAACTTTTCTAAATTGTGGAAATACATTAAAGCTACATATTTGCTAACGATAGATTACCATCGTAAAGTGTTGTTGAAATCGTTAGTTACCATGGAAACACATATAATTCATAGCAACATCATATTTTAAAAGCATCAATGGAAATTTATGGAGAAAATACATATATAGAGGGTGTTTATTTGCAAATAAGAATACATGTAGATCCTTGAAAAAATAGGTGCTGCAACGTTTGGTCGGATTTTGTTCCGAGTTCATCAGCTGATAATTAGTTATGAGTGGTTGTCATGGAAATGAACACTCTATTTTTTCGGTATTATTAAGCTTTTTCTGAGAAATGTTCATATATAACATTGATATAACTTTGTTTAAGCTTCAGAGCTTACTTAAGCTTGCAGTTTAACTTTGGTGAATTGTTTATATCTATTAACGTGAGCCTCCATTTTTTTTTAAAATAAATATTGGATTTACCGTTTCTGAGTTTTGGTGTTTTATTCACTAAAAAGAAGTTGATTTTCCAGTTTTCGGACAATAACTCAAAAACAATTTCACCAATGTGCATGACGTGAGCTGCTTTTCTTTTTGTATTATCATTAAGAAAAGGGGGACATTTTTCGAAACAATAACTCAAAAACAATTTCACCAATATGCGAAAAACTTCGGTGAATTATTTATTTCTATAGTCATGAGATCCCTTTTGATTTATATAAATTTTAGATAATATGTAGCCTATTTATGGGGTTTTATTCATTAAAAAAGGGGGACCAGTTTTTGGACAATATTTTTTTTATGAAACTTTGGTAAATTATTTATATCTATTTTTGTAAGCTCACTTTTGATTTTTAAGAATTTTGGAATTTACGGTTCCGAGTTATAAGATGATTTAATTTTTTTTAAAGTCGGACTGAGTATTGTGCAACAGCACAGTGTATTGCACAAAAGCAGGCATTATTTAAAGGGGCACTACATGTAGCTGTTCAATTCATGTTCACCGATTTTAATCAAAGTCTAATATTTGATTTATAGCAATGTAAAACATTTATACAAACTATTTAAAGTCTTAAATAAACAATTAACGGGGCACGGGCATGAAAATACGTGGCTTCGTTTCGTGTGTTCTTTAGTCTATACGCCTTCAAATTAAATATCGAGTTGACTTTCAAAGTCATCCAAAGACCATATAAGCGATGTAAACAAAAATATAGATATAAGAAGATTAAGCAAACTCGTGCTGTTGGATTGTCTATTTAATTTCATATTTTAGATGAAAACTAAATGTTTATCATCGTTTTTACCTGTAGAAGAATGATTTGTTGGGGATCGAATCAGTCAATCAATTGGTTTAATTACATTTTTTTCACTTTCAATGTTGACATTCTTTTCCTTTAAATAACTTTACACATAGGGGTTCAATTGAAATTCGCATGAAAACAGATTCAATGAGGTCAAGTTATTTACTTGCAAGTGAATGATTCATTATAAATGTTTTTTAGCTAATTTTGACAAAATGGAACCATACTGGCTGCTAAAATCGAATTATTATTTCATTATTTGCATTTCTATTATGACTGACTGAAATAAATAATACATTAGATTTTGTATATATCTCGTAGCTAGTGCTCCTTAAATTGAATATAAATTCAATTCATATAACCAATTTTAGGTTCTTTGACTACATTTATTCAGAAACCTATAATATTCAATAGCAATCCTAATTCAGACCTGTATCAAGCTTCAATAGTGTGTCCCTTTTTGCCCGAACTGTTCAAAGTTAGACCTCAGCGAGAGTTTCCGGGTGCGCTCAGCGAAGCCGTTTATTATCCATTAGCTTGATGTGTTTGAGCTTTGGATTTTGCCATTTGCTTAAGAACTTTCCGCTAAGAGTTGGTATATTTGTTATTGTACTCTTTGGTACAACATTCGGTCAAGTTTTGTTCAAAGTTTTCAATCTGGTAATCAACAGATGATGGACTTAGTGGGGATTGCAATAGACCATTCTAGCTTTTGTCAGGGTTCATATAATTATTTAAAGAATTGCTCTGAGAATATAATTCCCAATTTCCTAGCTCAAAAACTCTCACGTCTGTTTATGTACTTCATACGCGTTTCTTATTTCTCGTTTTTATATAGATTCGGCCGTTTGTTGTCCCGTTGTTCGGAGTGAGTCAAAACTCCATGCTGAAAGTCGTACCTTGCATATTGGTTTACTTTTATAAATTATAACTTGGATGGAGAGTTGTCTCATTGGCACTCATACCACATCTCATTATATATATGTACAATTAATAATAGACACAATTTAGTTTAGGCATTTCAAAATTGAAACTGAAGAGACCAGGACAGACAGATGGACGGACAGACCAAACAAAAACCATATAAAGTCATGATAGGTAAAATGTCCTTGCTATTACTGTGCTATTATTAGGATAATGCACAGCAACAGTGTACACTTTTCAATGTCATATCACAATTTCATGAAAAACTAAAGGGATGTTGTATTTTAATAGATAACCAAAATTTCATAATAACTGCTCAAAGTATTATCTGAAAACTGCAATATCTTCCCCTGTTCAGCTCATCTGGCACAAAGTGAACTTATCGCATCACCTGGTGTCGGTCGTAGTCGTCCAATGTCTTCTGTTAACTTTTACCTAAAAAATCTTCCACATTGAAACTACAGGGCGAAATTCAACGAAACATTACAATAATCATCAATGATTTTTTTGAAGATTCAAACTAAAACAATATACAGTTTGTTATCTTAAAATAGAGGAAAAGGATTTCAGCAGGATTTGTACTTCAGCTAACCCCCCTCCCCCTCCAACATTTTTGTTTATGTTACTGGAATCAAGAAATATTGAGATAAATGTAGTACGGTGAATATTATGGAAGGATTCATAATTTAATAAAAATACAATTATTGTGTACAATAATTTTTTTGGATATAATTTTGCCGGTAATAGCATATTTTTGTTACCGGGACTAGCACATTTTCAACATAGCAGAAGTTACTATTCGTCTATCTCTGAGATCCAGAATTCCAATTAGAACAACACAGGAGTTATCAATGATATGTCCATATCTATATATTAAGAGGACACCATTATACTGGACTTCTGATATCAACGACCTTCAATTAACTATTCAGCAATTTTATGTGTGTTCAATTGATCCGTCCGTCCATCCATCAGATATTACACTTCCGTTTCAGTTTAAAAATGCTTTGACCAAATTATTATGATTTAGGTGTGCAAGATTATTATTTTGTTACAGGTCAAGTTTGTGATTTTTGCTGGTGGGATAACATTTCAGACTTGTGTGTGCCCTAAGATATTAAAAATTGTCTTTCGATTTTAGTATTGCAATCCATTGGTCATCTGTCAACTTTCAAAAAGTGATTATCAGGTGAATTCTAAACAAAATCAGACCAAACGCAATTATCAGGTATCAACTATATGAAACATTTAAAAAAAACAAAAAAACATAACCCTTTTTTTCCCCAAATCCTCTAACCCCAATGATACACAGTATATATTACATTTGTTGAACCTTCTGATAAAAAAAAACAGACAAGACTGTGAGTGAAGCAAAGAATGAAGTCATATTCCAATTCGAAAACACCCTTTATATATATATATATTGTATAACATGTGTCAACTGTAAAGAAAATTACATAGGTCAAACAGGAAATAGTGTGTGTGAACGGGTCAGGATCCATAAATAGCAAATACGGCAACCAGAGTACAGATAAATTCCGTTGAGCGAACATTTAGACATTTGTGCGGGAGGAAAATTCAAAATTTTCCCGTTCTTCAAATGTACGGAACCAACAGAAGAATACCGTAAAGAACTAGAGAGAAAATTCATAAAAGTGTTTGACGCCAAGCTTAATGCTTAGTAGTTACATGAACAATAACGTCGCGTCATACTACTAATATGTTACGAACAATGACGTTACGTCATAATACTAATGTGTTCCCCATAACGACGTTCATAGTCTTGAAAAGTCCCAAGATGGATGAAAGCGCTAGACAATGCTGCTTTTAAAACTCTTTTTGTGTATTTAATTTTTAATATATATATATATATATATATATATATATATATATATATATATGTATTTTTTACATATATTTTCATTTATACAGATTTCAAATAGATGTTGCAACAGATAATATTTGTTTCCATGGTGACTATTAAAGTCAACAACACTTGACCATTGTAATATTAAGTTAGCGTTAGCTTTTATGTATTTTCCGATCGGTTATGACAAGATCAAGGACATTTAAAAGTTCTTAAACTGTAATGTTCTGCAAATAATAACTCCGTTTCCAAGCAAAAAATCGGTGGCTATGGTGATCAAAATAAAAAACTTCCCATGCATTTTTCTACTTAATTCGGTAAAGTAGTACCCAAACTTAGTAAATACAGTATGTTATACACATTTGCACTTTTCTGAAAAACAAACAAACATATTTGACAATTTTGCAAAAATGCACAATTCAGAAAAGTAAAAAAAATACAAATTAGGTTGGCATGCAATATGAAGTTTTATCAATGTTCTATATGAAATTAATGAAAACAGTTTGATTTTATTCATAATAAGGCTCTGAATTGTAGTGATTTAGCTGGTTTTTAAAAGATTTTACCACGCTTAACTACCAAAAAATAGATTGTTCGTTATCATAGCAGCCACTCATATTTTCCAACTCAAATTTATTGTTTGAGCAGTATTCAAGTAATGCTTCTACCAGGCAATCGATCGAAAAGATCTAAAACCATCATATATCGCACTCTGTCTGGTTCTTACAAAGAGCTGTACTTGAAATCTAAACATAACATGCAAACGATATTAATCTGTTTTGCATTATGTTTACAATTCTTCTGTTCATGTATATACTATTGTTAATGTATCGTACACATAAAGTACTGTGCGTATATAGATTAGCACAGTTATATTGAATTGAAGAAAAGATCGAAACTTACCAACACTTCCTTAGCTTCTGGTTTCCCTTCTAAGAAGGACCGAGGGAGAAGATTTCTGAAATTATAAAGATAATAAATCAAGTATTCGTGTTGTATCTTTAGGATAATGATTAGAGCAATTCCGCTAATAACAATTATAAACATAAGATCGCTATAAAATACTATAACTCTTAAACAATAAATTACAGAGTATGTATGCCTCGACAGCTGTGACTAACATGCAAATATTGGATATTTGATTGATAACACTTTATAGTACTATCTATTTATGAAGACAATACACATTATTTAAGAAGCGTCGTAAAAGTTATCCAACTTAGTTCCAGAATATGTTGACCGCCAGTTATTGATGTATATGATAAAACAAAGCTTTGCTTAATGTTATTATAACGGAAGTATATTTTCAATACTGACATAGGATTCATATCTATACCATTTCCTTAATTGATTTCATATATTATGTTAAAAGAAGGATAACATACATACCGAACCCTGTGCAAAACGAAAGAAAAAGCGTGTAGAAGTCTATATACTATAGTCTCAAGCTAGTTCTAACATACACTATTTTGATTTGCATAATACACTGTACTGATTATAAGCGAAAGTATATTACCCGAATCTCTCCTTCTTTTCGTCAGTATTTTTCTATAATATAAAAACTACAAATTTGAGAAACAATCTTTGTTTTGCAAAATTTTCCATTAATAACTCAACAATTATTTTTATCTTGCTAGTACTGAGAATGTTGGTGGTTTGTAGTACGGACGTCTGGTATTGTCTTAATTGTTCATCAGTGTTTTTAACTTGACGTCAACTATCTTATTAGCAATGTTCATGAGATATAACATGTATCCAACCATATTATGTGAGAAACAAAATCTTCTCGTTCAAGTGAAAAGCGAACACTTATGCTTGATTTGCACGTATATGTAACAAAGTAGTTGACTTGAACATGTTGAACGACAGAAACATCTATTTTGCTGGGAAACTTTAACACCAGGGTTAATATTCGACATCACAAGCTTGTCATAACATTTAGTAAATTATATCATCGATACAAGGACTTTTTTTGTAAATATAAATCATTAAGCAGACATCTTATACGTTCAAGTATTTTGCATTAATCTGTATTGATAAATATAATACAAAGCACAAACATGTTGTCATTCGCCTAAAATCCTTAGGAAGACTTATTCAGAAGGATTATAGTTACGATACTGTAGTTTTGTCCATTAAAGATGACACTGTTTTAATCAATATTGATTCATTCCTCAAGTTTCTTGATGTTGTCTCTCTGACATTTTTATTAAGGTTTCCATTCCTACTTTAATTGATAATTTCTAGCAAATATGAGAAACCAATTCTGTGGGCACATGGACACGAACATTAAATATAAATTAATAAAGAGTCAGACTGTGTATATCCGTATATATATATATATATATATATATATATATATATATATATATATATATATATATATATATATATTATATTACAAGATATCGAAACAGAGAGACATGAACACTGAATAAAACATAGCTAACGTTTCAATTTTAAATAAATCCATTTATGCGTATTTCAAATATAATCATACAATGCGAAATATAACATTTTGTTGTCAATACTGTCTATCAGTCTATCTTTTGTATGTAAAACATACCATTTTATAATAATAATAAGTTTTTCACAAATATATATTCATAACTCATCGGTTTTTCTTCCTTCCTCGGCAAAGGAAAACATCTGTAATTATAAAAAACGATAGTTGAGTTTTTTTTCTATGTTATGATGATGTTAACACTTATGTCGATGCCGACAACAATAAGTCATGAGATAGTCATAATAAACAGTAGCTGTTTAATGGTGTGGAAAAAAAAAGATCCTCAAAAAATTACAAATGATATTCACTGTCGCAGACAACCAAATAGAATATACGTTTTCAACAAATTAATATGTTTGCAAGGAACAAGAGTTTAAAATATATTTCATGGAAATGTTAACATAAGCAAGTAGACAACACAATATAATAACGAATAAGTTGTAAAGAGTGACGAAGTAACTAATAACCGTTATACCAAATATGTCATGTCTCATCTCATGACCACAAAAAATCACAAAAATGCCGAGATTTACCTTAAAAGTAAACAAACCTTTTAACAGACTTATTCAGAAGGGATATAGTTCCGATACTGCTTTATGTCATATGGTATTTGGTATTAGTATTTGATAAATTAGACCCAAATACATCGGAAATAAACACATTTATTTTAATAGATATAAGAATAAATTGTATTAGTGCCAAAACCAGTTATTTGCATGATATGGGTTATGTTCTTCTTACATGTTTCAATATGGTAGGTGTGATAATAAACCCTTTATAATGGAGGTAGTGTGTTTTTTTTTTCTCAAAATATGATGAAGACATAGTGCTTCAATTAGTTTAATTGAAGTATAGAGCTAGCATGTCAGTATAATGTAACTTTTAGTAGTCAAGTGTTAATCTGTGTATCATTGTCATTTTGCCAAGTTTATTTTGTTACCTTTTCTGACATCGGACGCGAACGTCATTTAAACAGAGTTTTACTGTGCGTATTGCTATGTGTTAGTTTTTTCTACATTGGCTAGAGGTATAGGAAGAGGGCTGGGATCTCACAAAACATGCTTAACCACACTGCATGGTTGTGCCGAATTCAGTTCCTTTGTATGTTTTATATTCAAATATGAAGTCCATTTCCACTGAACTAGTACACATTGTTGTTGAGGGGCGAGTTTAAGTCCACCACCAGGTGCAAAATTTTCTTCATGGATGAAGACCATTTTTTGTTTATTTTTGTGTCTTTTTGACACATTTCTCATTATAATGCCATCAATTACCCGTACACATTTGATAAAAATAAGTATGTTAAAACAAATACTTAATTCTTTGTGTTATGTATATATTGTACCAGTAGCAAACAAAATGTCATTACCCATGTTCAGAGTCTTGTGACTTATGGTTTGTACTTTGTTCCGTCATTTCCTGAAAAAAAAAACGAAATTATAATGTGTGTGGCAATATTTAACAGGAATAACGCAGCAACAATGTAAATCACAATGTTTTAACACGATCAATGAAAGCCACAAGTGTATGAATTGCAAATTTTGGTAATCAATTGATTATGAAAACAACCTTTAAGGGGGAAAATAACACCTTAGAAAAGATAACTTTTACTCATAGTCTGATTCAAAAATTATAAATCACAAGCAATATGCAAGCTTTTAAAAAATGATGATCCGAATGTTAACATTGTTGTTAAGAGCAGCTATACACCTATTGTTATTCATTCAATCCTTTAATCCATTTATAGTTACACATTTTCCATCTATTTATATTCAAAGAAACATAATAGGAAAGTGAAATAGATTCACAAAAAAAAAATCAGGAGGTCAGGAAAGACGGAAAAGGACCATACCTGTTTTCAATTTTTGACCCAGACCTTACCTTTATGATAAATTAAAATTTAGAAAGGCAAAGGTCTAATGGAGCTTCTTTTTGATTTAAGTGGGGTTGGAGACTAGAATGAATAATTTTCTCCTGCATCAATTGTCATCATGCTTTCCTTTTGTCAGGTTGCATATACTGTTATTTTTTTTAAATCAAAACTCTTCACTTGTTTTTTTTTTCAAATTTCATCAATGTCCCACTCCTCAAATGATAGCTCCTTCACTTTAATTTTTAAACAAATAAATAAAAAAAACTTAGACAATTATAAAGATAAAGGCTTCTAGCTGATTGTAGATCTTCGTACCAAATCGATTAAAATGGAATTGACTCCATGCCATTTTTTTGGGGAAACAGTAGTTTTGAATAAAATACACCGTGTGCTTGGTAATAGTAATGTAAAATTATAGGTTACGAATAATTTATAATGACATGTGCATTTGTCTGTTGAAAAAAAAAAACGCTGGCATAGTTGTAATTGCAATTAAAAATTTAATTACATGATTTAAAATCAAAAGACATGTTAGAGGTTAGAAGATACTGAGGGAGTAATCAACCACAAGTTGAAGTGTATCATTTAAATGTCGAGGAAAAAGGACTTCAAGACGAAAATATGTATATCAAATTTAGTACACAACTCACTACACATAATCTAATACATATATCTGAATAAGACAAAACATATATCTTTCTAGTCTCACTTTTCAATCTTTATCCTGACAGTTGTAGAAAATGAACAGGTGTCTTCTATTCCGTCCGCAAACTTTTGGGAAAGTAGAGTCTAAATTAAGAAATATGGTTACAACTGATATTGTCGTACAATTTTGAATTATATATTTTTGAATATGTAGACCAATAGATTGAAATTTCTTGCTCATATAAAATATATGCCGATTTTTAAGCTGTTCCCTATGTATCCTAGGTACTTTTGGCGTCTCATATTTAAAAAGAGGTCTCAGCTTGAATCGCAAATACAAAAATCGGTTACACCACATATAATTTAAATATATTGTGTACTTTTACCAGCAGAACCCATGTATGAAATAAGAAAATAAAACATTCTGTTCAGTGGTTCAGTACGTACACTGCGTATGTAACAACATGTCCATTACGTATTCCACGTGCATGGCATGTATTGATGTCATAATGTATGTCTGTATTGTTGCATGGGGGATTAAAGCTTAAGATATATGTATTCTTTATCTATATATTAATTCATAACTGCATAAAAGGTCAAGGCCAGCACAATAAGTTATCAAAGGTACCAGCATTATAATTTAGTACGCCAGTCGCGTGTTTCGTCTACATAAGACTCAATAGTGACGCTCACAAGTGTTTCTCACCAAAAATACGTGTATCATCCTTGAGGTCAAACTTAAACGTCACATGAAGGAAACAATTTAAAGGGGCATACCACCTCGTGATGACCCACATACAAAAGATATAAGGTCTAGGTTAAAAGACAAAGAAGTTGCGGCCTGGTTGTGTTTATAACGGATAAATAACAACGTTAAGTTGACCTTGAGGTAATATTTGAAGGTCATCTGAAGGTCATCATGATGCAATACACGTAGTCCTATAAAATACATCCACATGCCAGATATGTAAGGCCTAGTTCAAAAGACATGGCCATTATGTACTATCAGAATGAATTTTGCTCTGAAATTAAGCTAATTTTTAAGTGGGGCTTTATCAGTGAACAAATATTCGCCACAGTTATCATAATTAACTATGATATTGCAATTAACGAGTAATCTTTATAAATATCAACATATATACCCTTATACCCATTTTTCAGAAAACTTTCAAATTTGGTCGATAGTAGCATGTAAAAGAGGGACGAAAGATACCAAAGGGACAGTCAAACTCATAAATCTAAAACAAACTGACAACGCCATGGCTAAAAATGAAAAAGACAAACAGACAAACAAAATTACACATGACACAACATAGAAAATTGAGGAATAAACAACACAAACCCCACCAAAAACTAGGGGTGATCTCAGGTGTTCAGGAAGGGTAAGCAGATCCTGCTCCACATGTGGCACCCGTGGTGTTGCTTATGTGATTAAAAATCCGGTAAGTCACATTCATGAAAGGGAAGGGGATTGTAGTTACGACGTAAGGAACATATCCGATATCATTTGTGAAACGGTTATTCAATATCGGTCAACCAACTCGTGATGACGTCCGTAAAATTTACGAAGGGATGATTTCAACATCACAATTTGGAACTCTTGGTTTAATAGCTTCCTTGTGAACAGCAACCCTCTATCAAGAAAATCATGATAGGAAATACAAGCACGGGAATATCGTATCAATTGGGAGATATATACCACGTATGCAGGTGTTGCTGGAATGTTGCTACTTAAAACTACAAAGTTCACAATTGGAAAGTTTAAATCATCTCTTTTTTCGTAAAGTTTTGTTTTCTACCGCCCCTCATTATCAATTTCTAGATGGAAGTCAATATATGATGCCCACTTAACTGTATCTGTAGTATCCCTTATTTCTAGTTCGATGGGATAGATGCGTTCCACATAGTCACCAAATTTTGAATTATTAAGTGAAAGAACATCATCTATATAGCGGAAATTAGAGTTAAAGAATATTGCTAACTTCTTATCTTTCTTCCTAAGAAGCTCCTACATGAAGTCAGCCTCATAATAATAAAGAAACAAGTCGGCAAGTAGAGGGCCACAGTTTGTTCGCATTGGAATGCCGACAGTCCTCCGAACGTAACGAATATGTTGTCAATCAAGAAATCAAGCATCCTGATAATATCAGTTTTAAAAGATGCCATATTTGAGTTGCAAAATCTTTCAAACCTATGGTAAATCTATGGTTCAAATCTTTGAAAATTTTTACAAGGTATTAAGCTTGGCCTAGTTTATCAATTCGAGAAAACAAGAACAATTAAAAGACAGGCTGTGTTTGGGGTATAATGTTAGGTACCCCTTAAGAAACTAACAAGATGTATCATAAAGAGAAAAACCCATTTTGCCAGTTTAAACATTTCTTCCATCATTTCAGCTTAATAGATTTTATTTCAAACTAATTGAATATCTGTTCAATGATTTGGATTATTGTTTGTTGACTATCAGTGCAATCGTTCATGACAATGTAAAACTGTTGAAAAAGAAAGAAAAATACAGATATTCTTTGAGGCCTACGATAGCAGAAATATATTTATTTTTCAAAAGTTCATATATTGTCTGATTGTTGAGGTTTGATAGGCATTACAAATTTAAGAAACAACATGTAAGGACCGTAATGAAAACAAACTAAATAGGAGACGGAAACTCCTAACAACACACACAAACATAACTATGATTAAACAGGTTTTGATATTTGGATGCAAAAAATATAGATATGTTGTCTGCTGTACATCCTTCCAATCTTCACCAAACTTAAAACAGTAATATAACATCAACGCAAAGAATGATCCACTATAAAATAGTACTTGAAATGGCTTAAATCACTCAAAAGTAAAATCACAAAAAGAATGAACTCCGAGGAAAATTTAAAAAGAATATATGGCTAAATCAAACCTGAAACAGATCAAATGAATGTAAAATGACTGTAATATTGCTGACTTGTTATAGGTAATTCGAATGCAGAAAATGGTGGATTAAACCTTGTTTTATAGCTAGCTTTACCTCTCACTTGCATGACAGTACAATCAAATTCAAAATACATATTCACAAAAGCAAGTGAAAATTCAATGAACGGATAAATTTCGATTCAGTGTACCTACAAAATAAATAAAACAAGGGGGTGGGATCTAAAACAATATAAGATAGACAACCACTACTGTGGACATAATGCCGCCAAAGAAAATAATAAACACAATAATTGTGCAGTAAAGTATACATAGAAGTTCGCAAAAATACATACAAAATATTTTTAACTTTTTATTATACCAATCAATTTAAACGTTATAAATATTACAAAACAACTACTAGTATTGATTGTAAATTAAGAATTTATTGATTATTTTAGAAGTAGTCAGGTAAAATTAATTTTGTCTATAATATTAGCATTTAAAACTGTTATGTACGACCCCTATGGCTACATACCTTTGTCAAATTAAATTCGACGAGCATATATTGTAAGTATATCATGAAGTGCACATGATTAATTTGTTTAATATCGCAAACTTTTTCAACAACTAAAACATCGTGAAAAGAGATCTCGTGATATTTGTCTCTCTGTATTTTAAAGCAAATTGGCATTGTCCTATGCTTTAAAAAAAAAGGACGAAAGATGTCAGAGGAACAGTCGAACTCAAAGATCGGAAAAAAACTGACAATGGCATGGCTTATAAGAAAAAGACAAACAGAAAAACATTAGTATGCAAGACAATATAAACTTCATGTCATTATTGATATAGCTACAGCTACTAAACCATTCAACGTTCCCTCTTACACGGAACGAACACGGAACGAACACGCGAATGGAATGAAATGAGAACGAACGAGTTAAATGAGTCAGAATCGTGTATCTCCACTCATTTATTGAAGCCAAATCGTGTTTTGCCGCTCAAAGTCGTGTGTGAACGAAACGAACGAAACGATCAGAATATTCCGTGTAAACAAACATGTTCCGTTCAGAAACGATACTATCTCACCTGATTGGTTGTTTGGCGATTATGCTAATTTTCAGAGATCTAAATGAAACGAATAAATGAACTTAAGTTAATCGGTATATGATATCACTCATTATTTATTTATGAATAGTTTAATTCATAACATAATTTCGTTATTGCATTTAAATTAAAAACGTTAAGTCTGAATTGAATAGATAAATAGTAACATAAAAAAATATTATGAAAGGCTAACAAGATTAATCTAAGTATCAAAATACCTTCTCTTCTTTTGTCTGCTAGTCATACGAGTTTCAAAAATATATATATTACTTGTAAAAAAAAATTGGACACGTACATTCTTTATTTATTGTCCATATTATTATCAAAGTTGTCATTTTTTTCTATTTATTTTCTAAGGGATCTTTATATTAGTTAGTACGATGTATATCGGAAAAGACGCGAATAAAAGAATATATCATATTAAGCTTTCAAAACATGTGTGTGTCAATCTTTTTCGTTATCCAAGCCAAACGATTTGCATAGTTTTCTTTATTAAAGAAATGAATGACCTTATTCGTGTTTGTAAATAATTAAGAAATAATTCTTTCATGCCAATATATTTGTTAATATCTTAATACCGAGCGATAGCGAGGTATTAAATGTTTACAAATATAATGCCTACCCATGTTAAAATGAGCATAGAGCATGGCATGGTAGAATTATTTCCATTCTAATAGGAATATTTTGAACTTTTGTACTTTGAAGCGGACGTATAGTAGACGCTCGAAATGTCGTCATTTTGATTTGATGAACAAAAACGTTATAGAAAAAAATCAACAGTTTATCAATAAAAAAAGAACAGAAACATTTAAACTTTTAGAATGTTTTTATTTAATTTCGTAGCGAGCAACTACAAGACAAATGTCCATTTTGATCTCTGGCGTTGTTCAAAATTCATCTGACGTTGCAATTTCAATTGTGACGTCAATCACGTGCAGCCCATGTTCTATTCGAATAAGAACATGGCTCTGTACCCTAAGCTAAAGAAGAACGTCATATTAGAATATTAAACTAACGCCCGTTAAGTTTTTCCAAAAAAAAAGATCAAAAATCTTCTTATTTTGTTTCGTGTAGGGAAAACATTTTTTACGATGCCTTCAGTGTAATCATTTCCCGTCTTTTATATTAGCGTATGGTCGGTATATTTAACCTTTTTCAAACTAAATACTTCCAAGATCTGTCAATATATCTGCAAGAGCAGGCATAGTCCAGTATCATATGCATGTACATTGTATTTGTTTTTATTCAAGTGCAAACACTAGTAATGATTGGTTGTTCATTTCTTAAAGTCCAGTGGCAAATATATCATGCATGGTCAGGATGAACTACGCTCACTGATATACTTAGCAAGAATATTCAGTGAAGAAAATAATCATTTATTATATTTTGACAATAAATGTGTTTTCTGTTTACCTAAATGGCTCAACACAATTAAACGGTTGATATAATTAGAAAATAGATCTAACGCAAATAAAAAAGATGTTTATAAAATACAGAAAATCAGCTCAAAACAAGAGAAGAGAGTCATTCTAAAAGTTATTGAAAAAGAAATAAAACTGCCTTGAATATTTAAAAAAAATATATATTTACTTATGCAAATATTAAAATTGTCTTGGACAGTAGAAAAAAAACCAAATATGAAACACAATATATTCTTAAAAAAATATCTAAAAAATATTTGTTTTTAAGTAAAATGCGGGTAAGTGACCATTAGCTTGGAAATAGAAATATGTTAAAATAAACTTTATGAACTTTTACATTTATAACATCACTCTTTGTTTGTCCCTTTTTTTGCGTTCTCCGAAGACTGCAAATACAAAGCTTTGATCGGAATCTCACTTTTTATTTCTCGTCCATATAATTTACATGTTGATTTTTAGCATCCGTCTATTACTTTTTCACTCTTTGAAGTTTCACATCTGGGGATTAAAATAAGTTAACAAGTCGTTATATATTTCACAATTGGGAACTTTCATGGTGTTTAAACAGTCAAAATAAAATCGTGATAATTTAACAGTTTAATCACGTTTATCATCGATAATTTACGATTTATTTTAAATTGTAATAAATCAGAAAATTGATAATTGTTGTACACTTGTTTCAATAAGATTTACTCGTTGGTATAGTTGTTATAGCAAACTTATTAATTGCCAAAATGTTCATATGTTTATTTATAATTTTCGGAGTTTAGCTTGGTGTCCGAGGTCACTGAACTAGTACATATTTTTGTTTAGAGGCAAACTAAAGCAAGTGTCCGGGTGCGGGATTTTCTCGATGTGTTGAAGACCCATTGGTGGCCTTTGGCTGGTTTTATTCTTTATTGGGTTGTAGTCTCTTTGACACATTCCTCATTTTCATTCTCAATTTTGTGTGATGTTAAGTTGGAAATGTCCAGGATATTTAAATCATGGTCATATCTATGATGAAATTAGGAAATATTCATTGGCGGATTTAGCCATTTTGTAAAAAAAGGGGGTTCCATCCCAGGATAAAGGGAAGTTCCAATCATATTACCCATCCAAAAGCATTGATCGTCAAAAAAAAGTTGGTTCTAACCCCGTAACCCCCAACCCCCCGCACCTAAATAAGAGCTGAACGACGACGTTATATTTACGACAAATTACTTCGAAAAAAATACTTAAAATAGCAACAAATTATCATATATTCTTTTTTATTTTATAATGTATGATAGCTTTGTAAATTGATTCTTAGCTTATTTTGTTACGTTTTCTCACGTACAGTGGTAAATATTTCACTTATATTCCGGACGAAATAGTAGTAATAACGAAGAAATACAACTATAATACTTAAATGTGTTCATCAAAACAGAATACGAATTTTGACAGCTACTGAACAATTAATGAAGAAACCTTATAAGGGGCATACATTTTGAGAGTACAACATTTGCCTACGATAAAAAAAAATCCTCTACTGTAACGTAGTATATAGAGAAGGTTAATATACATTGAAAGATGGTACACTCCTACACACTTATATTCTTGCATAACTATACAATGTTGTAACATTTAAAAGATTAAATGAAAAGCAGGAGGTATCGTTTTTTTTTGGCATAAACAAAAGCTACAGTGTGTTTCGTCTTGCTCCCCTCGGTGAAATTATAATATTTGCACGCCCTTACCTAGATCTGACCTTGGGAAAATATTCCATTAGAATGTGAAAAAGAGACTCAAGAGGTGAGAAGAATGTTGTTTTAAACATTTTAGCATACATTTGTTTTAAAAAAAATTGAGAATTTTAAAAGAAAAAAATATTTATCCACACAATCAAAATCTTCTTAACCCAATACATGTATTTTCAGAAAAAAATATAAAAACTAATAAACTAATAAATGCAATAATTTTCCATTATTTTTTGAAATACATTTTGAAAAGGATTTTAAGATATGACAAATGGTTAACATGGTTAACAAAAATAGAGTTGAAGAAAATCATAGCTCGCAATTTGACGAGATACCATTACAGTTATACTTAGACCAATCTGACAGCCACCGAGGCCCCTGTTGTGAAAGATTTTGAATAACTTTGCTAAACCTTCGATCATGAAATTTTAAAAACTTTGATCATAGATTTAGCTATTGTGCTCTTCAACTTTGTACTTGTTTGGCTTTATAAACATTTTGATATGAGCGTCACTGATGAGTCTTATGTAGACGAAACGAGCGTCTGGCGTACTTAATTATAATCCTGGTACCCTTGATAACTATATATCTATGCTTTTATACATGCTTCTACATAATCAAGAGTTTGAACCCTGAGGTTTTTTTGATAATTTTGAATTATTTTCTAACTACCGTTATTGATATTTATAAAAAAAAATTAAAGACTAAAACAGGGTCATATTCAAATGTAGTTACTCCTAACAGTGCCTTGTTGGATCCCCTTTTCGAAATCCTTTATTAACTTAGTAATTCATTTCTTTAAAAATCCTTTCAAATATATTTATACAAAGAACTCGTTAAAAAATATTTATATTAATACAAATATGTTTTATTCCTGGAACAGATTTCACTCTATACATGCTATAAGGTTCTATACAATAGCGTTCTACAAATTCTGAAGTATACACCTACGGGTGCGGGAATGCTCGCTACATTGAAGACCCATTGTTGGTCTTTGGCTGTTGTCTGCTCTATGGTCGGGTTGTTGTCGCTTTGACACATTCCCCATTTCCTTTCTCATTTTTTTCTAATATATTGTTTCTATTTAATCTATTTGTCACCATGGTCAGAGGTCTGATTACCATGGTCAAAGATAAAAGTTTCATTCCCATTCATCTGACATTCTAATCTCTACCAGCAGGGAGAATTGATAAGAGGTTGTAATATGTTGAATGGATTAATTAACATCAATAAATTGTGCAATTTGATATCTCATAAATTTTAGGATGAAATTTGGCGTTTGTCCTATAACTGATTACAAAATGACCAGCCATGGAGAATTCCATTAAGTTGTTTTGTATGAACATCGTATTTTGTTTATATATCCTTACAACTCATACACTTCTGTTTCAATTAAGACAATGTTTTATTAATTGTTTTTGCTATTGAAATTAGTTGTTATATTAAAATAAATAATTATTTACCTTAATCGATGTATTATTGTTGACCATTCGAGATTCTTATTTTTCAAAATCAGTCTTCAGCTGAATTTTTTATTTTAATATTTCTACGCGGGACGCAAGGGATTTCAAATCGAAAATAAATGCACAAAATGTGATGTTTTGTGTCTTTCAAAACACGAACAAATTACAGAATTAAATGCAGGATAAAAACAATAACAATTAAGTGTCTTTAAATATTAGCTGTATTTGTACGCGGCTAGAAACAGGAGTAATAGCTCGCTAAAGCCCGCATTACACCTGCGTCTTAGCCTCGTACACATACAGCTGATATATAAAGACACTAAACAGTTATATTTTCTATGTTTTAAGCATTTATGCATACGTGCGGGTTCATAATTTTCATTCTCCTTAAAAACATTTTTGTAAAAAAAAATCAATTGAGGCTTGCGATTGTCACAGAGGGAGATTTTGTCCTAATTACATACCCGAGTAAGAACGGAAACATAAACTGACCGGATATACAATTATTGAAATGTTAATCAGATTTTTTGTGATATCTTTTATTAAGTAATTAAAAATTTATGTTAAAAGTAAACTTATTACCAATAGAAATAAAACGAATATCCGTCTCATTGCCGTCAATGTTAATATCAACAGTCATAACAGAAAGTCACTTTTACGATGTTCATACTATAACCTCCTTGATAAACACAACTGTTATGAAGACTTTACAGCAACGGGGTGACTTTTTTCTGGTTTGAATTGTTTTGTGTCGGGACCTCCTTAGAGCTTACTATTGCGTATGGATTTTCGATATAGAGACTTATGGTTGCTTTCATCCGTCATTTACTCTGGTTGATAGTTGTCTCGTTTGCAATCATACCACATAGTTTTTAGGTAAAATGCGGGTAAGTGACCATTAGTATATAAAATTAACGAATATAAATTATATGTCATTTTGATGTACCCTTGTAATTATCGCGGAATGTAAACTCAAACTTGCAGAGGATTTCGAGACGGTGACCTTAAATAATTCACATCTATACAAACTGGACCCCTGTTGTGTTCACTTCGAAGTGCGAAGCTACATGTATAGATGTACATGTATAGATGGAACGGCGGACCAGTTTAACATCTATAAGTCATTTTGTCTCTGATGGGTAGCTGTTTCTTGCGAAATATAGTTTTTTTATTCGTTTCTCGTCCTCAATACGCTTTACCTATTTGCTATTTATCATAAGTTCCGAACAATGACCAGTCGATAAAATGCAACTGTATTATTTGTCTAAGGTTTTACACAAATTTGCGACGAAGCATATTGTATAATATTCATTGAATATTCTTTTCTTAGTATAATTGTGATTTTTTTTATCCCGGTTTAATATTAATAATTCTTATAAAATGGGATATTTATGTGAATTAACGAAAATTCAAAACTCTAACTACATTTTTGGGACTTTACACTTAACACGAAATATGACTGTTTGTCCTTACTGACACTAAAGTACAATTTTTTAGATGATTTGTTGTAAAATTTCACATTACTGTTTAAGTCATGAGTACAATTGATTAGGAAGGAAAATTATATGTCGTATATAAATGGAATGGAATACGGAAAAAATATTCTCTATATATATATATCTGGGCAAATTTCTTTGTTTCAAAAGAGTTTTGATTCAATATTTGTTGGTACTTTTTTTATTGCAAATTTAAAGACAAAGCTGAAATATCTACACTATATTATTTATGGTTTTCTAAAATGCTTTCATCGGCAACGTTTAGGGCTGAAAATTAATTTCTAGTTTATGGAAATTTGTTAAAAGATTACAAGTTTTTAGAAACATCATCATAATCTATAATTTTACAACCCCCTCTCCCCCCCCCCCCCAACAAAAATAAAACAAATTAAGCCATTGATGATGATGGAAGTTTTTAAAGAACTTGACTGGCTATACAGCCCTTACATACATGTATCTATAGGTATGCTATCATGCTTATTCAAATTAGTTTTAAACGTCAAATTACGGTATCAGTTTTTAGTAAAGGTTTCGGTAACTGAAAAAGCAACTGTCATTGAATAAATCGACAACTTGTACTGGTTTTGTGGTGGGTTTTTTTTTGGCACAACGCATATATAAAAAAAAGAAGATGTGGTATGATTGCCAATGAGAGAACTCTCCACAAGAGATCAAATGACACAGAAATTAACATTTTTTTATATATATAGGTCACCGTACGGCCTTCAACAGTGAGCAAAGCCCATACCGCATTGAGCTCCCTTTGGTTATTTTCTTGTGATCTTTATTCTTGTAGGTTTTTTTTTCCTGTGACTTTTTTCCTGTGACTTTTTTCCTGTGACTTTTTCCCGTTTACCAACCATAACAGGTATAACGTTATAACTTCACTGTTATTGTCAGTTTCGCTGAAAGCTAAAACATTTCAAATAAAGGAAATAAAAATACTGAATCATATTTCAGAACAAATTTTAAACACCAAAAAAATCAAGATCCATGTAAATATATACATATTTTTATCAGTCTCATTTGCTAAAAATGACAAAAATAAAACTTCCATTTGATAAATTTTGGATGATTGGCAGTAGAATAATTATCTATTGAACAACTAAGTGTAAAATGTCTGGCCATTTTTCAAAAGATGTCCTGCAGAGTTCGCCCGCTGGTTATTTGGATTGATTATTGTAAATTAGTTACTCAACCATATCTGCAACTCGTCATATCCAGTAAGCCATGTGTATAATACACTTTAATATAGTGATAATTTTAAACATCCTTTTTACAAAAAAAAAATTAATAAACCTTTGAATACATTTAATCTTAATATGGAAGTAGAATATTCTATTTCCATGTCTCAACAAGTTTTTAATGACTATACTGCGAACCAAAAAGTTTTAACTAAATTTCACATCATTTAATTAATAAAGACGGTCTATTTAGACCTGAGCCAGTGACCATCATGTGGTTGTCGGTTTATTTTATAAAGAAAAATACATGTGATGATGTGATTATAAAATACGAAATTTATCTGTAAAACGAACCAAATTACATTTCGTTTAAGAATGATATAATCGTTCACACACGCTGTAAACGTTCTAAAACGAAATGATTAGTTCACGCGTTTACCGAACAACACGCTTGTTCTCATTCTATGTCGTGTATAAACGGAATGGAACACAGAATGGAACACGGAACGAACTTAAACAAAATGAACGAAATGAATGGAATGAATGACACGCAAACGGAATGAACGAAACACGCAGACGGAACGAATGAAGAACGAAGCGAAAACGGGAAACTTGAGTGGTTCAGTAGCTGTAGCCTTTAAAAAGTCAATGGGGAAAGTTTCAACAAAATGTCATCAAAACTGAATTTTGAGTAAAAAAAAAATAAAAAAAAATATCAAAATGTTTTGTAATTTTTACAGAAATTTATTTCGAAATTGAACATATGTTTGCATACCCCAAAACAGCAATTCAGAGTATATCAGCATCGACCTCTCCCTGATCTCTGACTTTAACTTTTACATAAAATAGGACTTACATTCTGATTTTAAGATCTATAAGAATGCATTTCATATAAATCTACACTTGAAGTAGTTGTATAATTTGTATTATGTTGAACCTGAACAATATGTACCTGGTAGTATGTTAAACCTATCATATGTGTCTAGCTATTCATAAATCTTCGAAGAGTTCCTAATTATCCTTAGTCATACGAACTGAACCGAAATATTCATTAAATATATACCTTAAACAAGCTTATGATAATCGGAGGCATGGCTTCGCAAAGATATCAATTAACAATTAAAAAGTTATTAGATATCGGCAGATGTGGTGTGAGTGCCAATGAGACAATTCTCCATCCAATTAACAATTTTAACAAAGGAAACTATTATTTTTTTATATGAGCGTCACTGATGAGTCTTATGTAGACGAAACGCGCGTCTGGCGTACTAAATTATAATCCTGGTACCTTTGATAACTATTATAGGTCAATGTACGGTCTTCAACACAGAGACTGGCTCACACCTAACAACAAGCTATAAAGGGCTCCAAAATTACTAGTGTAAAATTGTATGTATTGTCTTAAATCACAAGTCCTTAATTTATAATGATACATTTGTATCCCCTACATTACAGATTTATCAATCGTTTCGTAAATCTTAAATAGAAATATGAGACTGCTTACACGGCAATATTTGTAAACCTATACAATAAACTCATCATAGATACCAGGATGGAAAATTTATATTAACGCCAGACCGCGTTTCGTCTACAAATACGGATCAGTGACGCTCGAATGTTTAAAAAAGCCAAATAAAGTACGTAGTTGAAGAGCATTGAGGACCTTAAATTCCATTGTGTTTAGCCAAATACAGCTAAGGTAGTCTAGTCCTGAGGCAGAAAAGCCTTAGTTATTCAAACTATTAAGTAAAATTCAATCTTTGATTAAGAACAATAAGATATACGATGTGTGTAAAATTATATTTTACTTTCGTCAACTAATTGAAAAATAGAAATGTTTCATTTCTTTTCGTATAATGTTATAAAATGATATAAGATCAAACATAATAAAGTATAAACAAGTAATTTAAATGGGAAGATCATATCATATTGTATTTTTATCTAACTCTTTGTTACTTAACCTTTAGTTAAACGAAATATAAAGTCAATTAAAAACCAATTGTTCAGAGAACAATTGAAGGTCTTTCAACCAATAAGGATTTATTAAGATATGAAAATATTAAAATTCAGTTGAAAATGTCAGTTCCTATGGCTTAATGATGTATAAATATGAATTTCAAGCAAAGGTCAAAATCTAGAACGTCCAATTAACCTATGACCTTGACCTCAATGTCAAGATCATAAACCAAGGATCCCAAATCAAAAGACCCTTGGTCTGTATTATGTATGGTTCATGAGTAATATCACTTTACGCATAATTCTAAATATAAGAGGGGCGAAAACTCCCATTTATTGTCTACGCACCCTTGCAACCAAAATTCATAAGTTAGGACATGTCGCAACTAACAATTTAGTAAAAATAATTTGTCGATATCTTATAAGGTTAATGAAAATAAGTGAAAATAAGCCAAAATCAAAATTTAGAATTTGACTTTGACCTTGACCTTTGACCTTGACCTCATTTTCATTTTTTTGGACCAAGGATCTCAAATCAAAATACCGTAGGTCTCTATCACTTATGGTTTTCCAGTTTAAAATACATTTCAAAATTTCAAATACAAAAGGGGAAATAACTCTCATATGGAATCTCTATACGGCTTCGGTCAAAATAAAACAGCACATCCTGAGGATATAATGAGCAATTTGCAAAAATAAATTTGTCGGTTTCTTATACGGTTGTGAAGATTACGAGATAACAAGAAAAACAGTGTTCGGGGAGATAACTCTTATATGGGAAAGATTTTGGTTACGCGGAGTCAGTTATAAAAGCGTAATAACTGTTCGATATCATATACCATATGTCTTAGCGACATCTTGCGAAACAAAAAAATTGCGAAGGAACAAAAAGTTGGCGGAAGAAAAAAAATAATAATTAAAAACCAATCGTTCAGAGAACCATTGATGGTCTTTCCACCAGTTAAGACCTTTTTTTTAATATGAAAATATTAAAATTTGGTTTTAAATGTCAATTTTAGCGTCAAATGACAGCTTATTGAACGCTTATCTAAAAATATATGGTTTATATATAAAAAAAAAAAGGGAGATAATCTTTTACTTCCGGTTTAAAAAATTTACTTCCGGTATTGTTTGATAGTTTACTTGACACTGATTCCAAAAATATATGGTTCTATATACTTTTACATTGATTTAGTGCGAAAATTAGCTACTTCCGGTTTACAAAAGGTCACTTCCGGTTGTGTTTTTTAAGGTCACTATGCTTACAACTTAATGCAAACAGTCCCATGGCTTTATCATGTGTACATATGAGGTAAAAGCAAAGGTCAAAATCTAGAACGTTTAATTAGCATATGACCTGGAGCTCAATTTCAAGGTCATAAACCAAGGACTTCAAATTAAAAGACTCTAGTCCTCTAATTTATATTGTTCATGAGTTATATTACCATACGTATGATATTAGATATAAAAAGGGGGAAAACTCGCGTCAAATGTCTACGTACCCTTTCGACTAAAATTTATGTGTTACTACATGTTGTAACTAACAATTTTATGAAAATATTTTGTCAATATCTTATATGATTTCTGAAATAAGAGATCACAAGCCAAAATCAAAATTTTAATCATGACCTTGACCTTTGACCTTGACCTCATTTTCATTTTTTTGGACCAAGGACTTCAAAACAAAAGACCCTAGGCCTCTAACACTTATGGTTTTCCAGTTAAAAATGCATATCACTTATATCAAATATAAAAGGGGAAATAACTCTCATATGGAGTCTCCGGATAGCTTCGGTCAAAATAAATCAAATCATCCTGAGGATATATCGAGCAATTTTGTAAAATTAATTTGTCGGTTTCTTATACGGTTGCGAATATTAAGCAATCACAAGAAAAACAGTGTTCGGGGAGATAACTCTTACATTGATAAGATTTTGGTTACGCGGTGTCAGTTACAAAAGCGTAATAACTGTTCGATATCATGTACCAAATGTCTAAGCGACATCTTGCGAAACAAAAAAACTGCGAAGGAAAAAAAAGTTGGCGGAAGAAAAAAAATAATAATAATAATAAATATAAATCAATTGCTTTTAAAAAGCAATTGTAAACGGTCTTTCCCCCTTTGAAACATAGATTGATTGGGGGGGGGGGTTTGTTTGTTTGTTTGTTTGTTTGTTTGTTTGTTTCTGTAAGGGGTCTATAGTATTGTGTTACCGGAGAAGTTTCATGTTTAGTTTGGAAAGTTTTTCTTTTATTTTAGGACCAGCGCGCGCGCCAGATTGAGGAGACATCACGTGACGCGGGTATATAATAACGAAAACTTAGTCTTTTTATTTCTTTTTAGGTGGGGACGTTAAACAGACAACATCTATAGAGATGGAATGTACACAATGTAATTTCTTTTGTCATTGTAGGAAATTGACATTTTGATCACAGTTCACCAGCAGTGCATGATTTGGATTTAATTGATTCGGTGTAACTTTAAAACACGTTTAAGGATTATTTTCTTAAAATGTACATTTTTCAGCACCAGTTTGTAACAGATAAGTTTTTCAATCCAGGAGCGGACATTTTTATTGTAGGATTTCACTGAGATTTACGGACCTAGCAAGCGATTTTTACGGCATTGCCATTTTTTTTCTCTAGGAAAAGCTTTGAGAGATATCTGCACCAAGTTTTTTTATAAACTTTAAGTACATGTATGCCCTGCTGACTGCAAATTTTGAGGTCGATTGTACTAGTAGTTTCAGAGTTCATGTGGATTTTTTTTCAGAAGTGACGCAAGAACAATATTAAATTTCAATGTTTCATGAAACATGATTGATTGATCATGATTGATTGATTGATTGATTGATTGATTGGTTGGTTGGTTGGTTAAACGGTTAAACACGTTGGATAGGGTCAATTGAAACAGCGAAAAAGAAACAAAGATCTTGGACCCTATATTAAACACATGAGACTGAAACATGATTGATTGATCATGATTGATTGATCGATTGATTGATCATGATTGATTGATTGATTGATTGATTGATTGATTGATTAGTTGGTTGGTTGGTTGGTTGGTTGGTTGGTTGGTTGGTTGGTTGGTTGGTTAAACGGTTAAACACGTTGGATAGGGTCAATCGAAACAGCGAAAAAGAAACAAAGATCTTGGACCCTATATTAAACACATGAGACTGAAACATGATTGATTGATCATGATCATGATTGATTGATTGATTGATTGATTAGTTGGTTGGTTGGTTGGTTGGTTAAACGGTTAAACACGTTGGATAGGGTCAATTGAAACAGTGAAAAAGAAACAAAGATCTTGGACCCTATATTAAACACATGAGACTGAAACATGATTGATTGATCATGATCATGATTGATTGATTGATTGATTGATTGATTGATTGATTGATTGATTGATTGATTGATTGATTGATTGATTAGTTGGTTGGTTGGTTGGTTAAACACGTTGGATAGGGTCAATTGAAACAGCGAAAAAGAAACAAAGATCTTGAACCCTATGATAAACACATGAGACGGAAACATGATTGATTGATTGGGAAACATGATTGATTGATTGATTGATTGATTGATTGATTGATTGATTGATCATGATCATTATTGGTTGATTAATCATGATCATGATTGATTGGTTGGTTGGTTGGCAAACACACATAAAACTCTTCAAGTAGTGCCCCAAATCACATATGTACATGACCTTGACCTTTGACCTTGTGACCTTTGTCAAGGTCATTGCTTCACAATGTCATTTCAAAAGACCCTATGGGTCAAGGTCATTTGGTTTAAGAGTTTTGTCTTATAATGGCTTTATATAAACCATCAATGGGGATTATGTCCCTTACACAATGGTAAAACCGATACAGTCGAAATGTAACAAAGTTGCCCCTTGAGGTACCAAACATTTTTCACTATGTAAATTTTCTGTATCTATAACCATTCCAAAGTTATAGGGAAATCAAAGACCAATAAAAATCTAAAATACGACCTTGACCTTTGACCTTCACCTTATTTTCATTTTTTTGGACCAAGGATCTAAAATCAAAATACCCTAGGTCTCTATCACTTATGGTTTTCCAGTTTAAAATACATTTCAAAATTTCAAAAACAAAAGGGGAAATAACTCTCATATGGAATCTCCATACGGCTTCGGTCAAAATAAAACAGAACATTCTGAGGATGTAACGCGCCATTTGGAAAAATAAATTTGTCAGTTTCTTATACGGTTGTGAAGATTAAGCGATAACAAGAAAAACAGTGTTCGGGGAGATAACTCTTATATGGGAAAGTGTTCGGTTAAGCAGGGTTAGTCTCAAAAGCGCATAAACTGTTCGATATCATATTTCATTTATCTAAGCGACATCTTGCGAAACAAAAAAACAGCGAAGGAAAAAAAAGTTGGCGGAAGAAAAAAAATAATAATAATAATCAGAACAAAAACAATAGGTCTTTCATCCGAAAGGTGAAAGACCTAATAATCAGAAGAAATCCAATAGGTCTTTCCACGGAAAAGTGGAAAGACCTAATTAAAAACCAATTGTTCAGAGAACAATTGAAGGTCTTTCCATTAAAACAATACAATGTATTTTGATATGAATAAAGGCAACAGTAGTATACCGCTGTTCAAAACTCATAAATCCATGGACAAAAAACAAAATCGGGATAACAAACTAAAACCGAGGGAAACGCATTAAATATAAGAGGAGAACAACGACATAACACTAAAATGTAACACACATAGACAAAATCCCACGAGAATAACAAATATAACATATATATATAACATCAAAACCAAATACATGAATTTGGGATAGACAAGTACCGTGACACGTCTTATCGCAATGTGAATTTACACTCAAAAATAAGAGAAAGCAAACGACACAACGTTATAATGTAATACACACAGAAACGAACTATAATATAACAATGACCATATTCCTGACTTGGTACAGGGCATTTTTAAAGGAAAAAAATGGTGGGTTGAACCTGGTTTTGTGGCATGCCAAACCTCGCACTTTTATGGCCATGTGAAATATAACATCAAAATGACAACACAGGACTACAATATAAATAAATTGGAGAACACAATTGACAAAGAATCACACGAACAACAGCCAACAAAAGGCAACAAGTTCAAAATTTTAATACGCCAGAAGTGTATTTTGTCCACACAAGACCTATGTGTGACGCACAGATACAAAAGTTTGAAAGCCGAAACGAGTACAAAGTTGAACAGCATCGAGGACCAAAAGATCAAAAAGGTTGTGCCAAAAACGGCAAGGGTTTTCTGTTAAGTAACCAGAAAATCCCTATAATTTAGAGTAATTTATACTTTAGCAAAGAGTAAATTTAATAAAATGAATATTCAAAAAATGTACATGATAAAGCTGAAGTATTAACTAATTACAGGAAACAACTGAAATACATTTACATAACCAGACATTTGAAACACAAAAGTAGACACATCCGAATACGTTTAAACCTCTACGCCAAGTGACGTCCTATTTGAAACCGAAAAATGACGAAAAAATGACGTCATTTGAATTAGTAAAACAGAGCATCAAAAAATGAAAAATGACGTCACATAAGAATGAATAAGATAGAATTAGGATTAATTTAAGATTATATATTTGAACTAAATACTGATATTGCATTTAAATAACAAAGCACATTTTAATTCTTATTAATATAAAACTGAGGTAGCAATTAACTATATTATAAAACTATGTCAGGTTTGTTATGAATCTAACTTCAAACATAAAATATCGTACTGATTACTTTGAACGAAATCAAATCTGAAAGTTGTGAACTAAGTTTAAAATGTCATTTCAATCGTCAAATGATAGCTTCTAGTACGCTGATTCCAAAAATATTTGGTTTCCATACATTTTTTTTAAATAAGGGAGATAATTTGTTACTTCCGGTTTGAAAAATGTTACTTACGATTATATTTGAATATTTACTTGACACTGATTCCAAAAATATCTGGTTCTATATACTTTTATATTAATAAAGTACAAAAAATAGCTACTTCCGGTTTACAAAAGGTCACTTCCGGTTGTTTCTTTCAAGGTTAAATGGTTTGATACCTTTTTCCAAAAGTTTCATCGCTTTATCATGTATACATATAAAATAAAAGCAAAGGTCAAAATCTAGAACGTCAAATTAAGCTATGACCTTGAGATCAATTTCAAGGTCATGAACTAAGGACCTCAAATCAAAAGACCATAGGTCTTAATTATATTTGGTTAATGACTTATATCACCAAACGCGTATTTTTAAATACAAGAGGGGAGAAAACTCCCTTTTACGTTCAACGTGCCCTTGCAATAAAAATTTATGTGTTACGACATGTCGCAACTAACAATTTAGTAAAAATAATTTGTTGATATCTTATACGGTCTTTGGATATAAGTGAAAATAAGCCAAATTCATATTGCTTCGGTCATAATAGGACAAATCATGCAAAGGATATAACGAGCAATTTTGTAAAATAAATTTGTCGTTATCTTTTACGGTTGCAAAGGAGTTGTGAGCACAAGGAAAACAGTGTTTGGGGAGATAACTCCTACAAAAAAAAGTATTCGGTTACGCAGGGTAAATTTCAAAAGCGCATAAACTGTTCGATATCATATACCAAATATCAAAGCGACATATTGCGAAACAAATGTTTATCGCAAGAACAAAATTAGGCGGAAAAAAAATAATCAGAAGAAAAACAATAGGTCTTTCCACAGAAAAGTGGAAAGACCTAATAAAGTATTAAATGGGTACTGTTAATCAGAATCAGAAGTTATGGTCGTCTCATTCTTAAACCTCATTATACATGTTATAAACGCATCAACTCGTCGAAGATGTTTTTGTTTAATATGTATTCCTTTATAATTTAAATCGGTTTGTTTTATATTGTTCAAATTTCTGCTGATTTCTGTGAATGATATATGTATGGCGTTGATGTAACTTGTTATTGGTATCTTTCATTTAGAACTATATAATGTATAACACATACTGGTTTAAACGTAAGAGAATCAGTTAAACCTACATCTATCGGTTACGCTTGGGAATGTCAAAATTGATCAAAATTTAATGGAGATTTTTTCATAGGATTCGTAATTACCTCGGTCTGATTCGATAAATGAATTAGTGAGTTATTATTTCGTACTTTTAATGGAAGTAGAAAACATAAGGACCTATATTTAAAACCTGAATATATACATATCAAACTTTAAACTTAGAATAAGAATATTTCAAGTCTATTTATTGCTTTATCATATTTGTTTCGCTTATTTGGAAATAGATGACTTAAAAGAAGCAGTTATTTGAAAGTAAATTGTATGAGCGATTATGATTGTTTTATTTTATGTTTTAACTAGTTTTTGTTATGAATGAATCTTTAATTAAATGCACATTGGTAATATCTTGACTAACTTTTTTGTTTTTTAATTCAAAATACAAAGTACAGGTTAAAAGAAAAACTAAAATTTGAACGTTATTACAACATCTTTCAATCCATTAATAAGTGTATTCATTTCATAATAAATCTGCATTTCAATTATTCATTGGATGTCTTAAACGGTCACTTGAACAACATCGACTAAAATTATATTTAAAATTGCAGATGTATCTTTAAATTAAATATCTACAAATCATACACATCTGTGTTAACCTTAAATATATGGAGAAGGTCATGTCTTCATTATCCTTGTTTTAATCGGGAACTATGCCTGAGAAAAGATAATACTTATTTAACTTGTTAAATGTAAAATCTGTACTAGTTGTTAAAAGCACGAAATGCATGAGTAAAGAAGTGATTTTTAAACTGATGCTATCCATTTAATTACATAATCTTAAATCATCTCTTTTGTAAACATTCAAAAAAGCTAACATCGCAATATTTGTAGATAGCAATTTAAATCCGATGTTTACTATTTAAGTATAATGTAATTTGACAGCACAGCAACATTGAATATAGTATGTGTATAATTATGAAACCTTTCGACAATACCTTGTTAAAGGGTTGATTCCGCTATTTCTCTAGTTAATTTATTTGATTTAATTTAACCTCTACATAGCAAGTTACCAATTACCACTTTCAAACGAGTGCACATTAACGAGTTTATTTCTATATACCAAAACCTCACTTCATAGTAGCATTTGTCAATTTCTACTTCAAATTAATTTTTCGCATGTAATACTGAAAGTTGGAAATGCAAAAATATTGCTGTGTTACCATTGGTTGCTAAACACTAAAAAAAAAGTTTTTACGACATCTTTCTATACATTAATAGGCGCCTTAATTTTAGAATAATTCTACATTTGATATAAAAATGGGACGTCTTAAAAAAGGGTCAACTTGAACGACATGGACTGAAATTATATTTCAAATTGCAGAAATATCTTTGAATTAAATATCTACGTATCATGCAATGTTGTATTAAACTTAAAGATACGAAGAAGGTCATGTTTTCATTATCTTTGGTTATCAGATTTGCAATATTCAAAAAGATATATTGTACTACCTATTTATCTTGTCTTAATTGGGAACTATACTAAGACTTACTTTACAATTGTCAAATGTAAAATCTGTACTAGTTGTTAAAGGCATGAAATGCATGGGTAAAGAAGTGATTTTTAAACTGATGCTATCTGTGTATTTACATAATCTTAAATCATCTCTTTTGTAAGCATTTAACAATGCTAACAATGCGATATTTGTAGATAGTAATTTAAAACCTATGTTTAACTATTTAAGTATAATGTAATTTGACAGCAAAACAAAATCAAACGTATATATGCGTGATTTGAAACCTTTCGACAATACTTTGTAAAAGGGATGATTTAACTTTGTTTTTGCATTATTAATCTTTGTAACTTAATATAAACTTAACTTAGCAAAGTGTCAATTATCGCTTTTAAACTGATGAGTGTGTTTCTATATATCAACACCTCACTGTAAAATAGAATTTGGCAATTTCTCTACTCAAATCCCGTTAACTAAATATTTCATGATCAGAATTGATAAATTTATATAAGAAATTTCAATTATATCTTAACACGTTAGTAGCTACAAAATAAATTGCATAGATAATATATCCAGTTGCAAATCATTAAGAAACATAACCTGTACAGCGTGTATGCTAGTTGTTGATTTTGAAGTGATATGACATCTTTGTTCTCTGGGCAGCACATCGTTAACTCCTTATTAGATTCAATGTATTATATATTCAGCATAGCTCTATAAATATGCAGTGATTCAGTTATTACAAACCTAATGGATGTAAATCATTTTTTTTAAAGAAAATCTAAGTTTTAAGTTTTAAGTTAATTTAGTTGTTTTAGAAAATACAATGTTGACAAGTTGAATAAATTTTTCTTCATTCCCCATTATATCCTGATGTTTTTCGATAAATATGTATTTATTCTATGATTAAAATTAATATCGCTATTTCCAGAAAATATTTTAATTTTCCTAAACCACAATATAGTGTGTTATTATATCGACCCCATACAGTATGAAAAAAGTGAATACTGACCTACTGCCAAGAAGCATCAATAAGAATGCATTTATGATAAACTTCCATTTGAAGAAATAATTGATGCGTACAACATGTACAATGTTGAACTTAAAATGAATTTGTATTCATATTCTATTCTATTTGTCTATCAATCATTATTGTATCAAACTAATTTAAGTTTTAAAAAGATTAGCAGATATCTTTCTAGTTATCCTTGTGCATCAAAACCTGACGCAATATAACATTGTGTTTATTAATAACAAAAATGTGCTAATTAAAATTCGGCAGCATGCTTGAGCAAAGCAAACAATAACTTAATTATTTTTAAATTCAAAATCTAACTTGTTGTTAAATGCATGAAATGCAATTGTAAATTATAGATTTTCTAACTGATGCTATCGATTTAATAACGTTATCATAAATCATTGCTTGACTAGACAAACAAGAATGCTTACACGGCAATATTTGTAAGCGGTTATTAGAAACCTATTAGACCTATTCACGTATAAAAGAATTTGATAGAAAAATATGAATTTAATGATATATAGATATAGGAAGATGTGGTGTGAGTGCCAATGAGACAACTCTCCATACAAATAATAATTTAAAAAGTAAACCATTATAGGTTAAAGTACGGCCTTCAACACGGAGCCTTAGCTCACACCGAACAACAAGCTATAAAGGGCCCCAAAACTACTAGTGTAAAACCATTCAAACGGGAAAACCAACGGTCTAATCTATATAAACAAAACGAGAAACGAGAAACACGTATATATTACATAAACAAACGACAACTACTGTACATCAGATTCCTGACTTAGGACAGGTGCAAACATTTGCAGCGGGATACATGTATATTCATTTATGTAGAGTTACCTTTTTTCGTCAATTCTTCTATAGAGTAATGATTCAAATCATCTAATTTTTTTAATTAAATAAAACTATTAAGAATGGGATTAAACATTCTTTAAAAAAAATAGGTATGTAAATGCACATATAAATGGCTTTAAGTGTTTGGTATGACTATGCATTTTTACTTTTGTTCTCGTACTATGAACAACAAAATTATGAATTTGTAAAACAATGGTTGCCTTTACAAGTGTACATACATGTACTTAATTTTCTTTGGAGGCATCTTGTCTAAGGTAATGGTTGTTTGACTTTTTGCACCCCTTATTTCATTGAATTTGTATTTACATTGTGTCAAAGATCAAATATATTGGTTCAGTTTAAATTCACTTAATTGTGTTTATGTACTGTGATTGAGTTTAGCCATTTCAATTGCTATTTTATATTGTGTCCTTCTATGTTGTGGTGTAAGACTATTGTTTCATGTAAGGGTAAATGTTGGTACTTATTTAAACTTGTACACCCGCTGCATTTGTCTGCACCTTTTCTTAGTCAGGAATCCGGTGTGCAGTGGTTGTCATATGTTTAAGTGTCATAAGTGATACTCGTTTATTTACACAGATGAGACCGTTGGTTTTCCTGTTTGAATGGTTTTCACTGGTCATTTTTGGGTATCTTTATAGCTTTCCACCTAAGGCTCCGTGTTTTAGTAGGTACTTTTACCTATAATGGCTTACTCTGGCATATTGTGAATTAGTTATCTCATTGGCATGCACACCACATTTTCTAATTTCTGTTAATTCTGATACGTCATCTTACACATATATGTACGTAATTTGGTCTCAGGGTATCACTTAAATCTTATATTTTCGAATACCGGAATCCTGTTTTGAATTTTCTGAAGCACCAGTGTCCACTTCTTCAGTGTAACAGGGTGAATATCAATTATTGTGCAGTAATTTGTGTGTGTTGACTCATCCTTTGTTGTGGCATACCGATGATTGTTTACTTTGACCTGTGGTTTTTATTCGTCTGTGCTAGTTTCTGCTCTCCCTTTCCCCACATTTTAACTTTTAATTAAAAAGTATATATAAATGGGCGTTTTGAGACTTAGTTCATGGATCATTATTATTTTAAAAAGTCATGCAATGTCACTGCCTTTGGACATTTTTCCTAATATACAGCGCTTTTGCATCTTCAGGAAAAAATGGGCTCTGCCTTTCCCTGTTATTGTACTATAACTAACACTGAAAACAACATTTTCAAATTAAAGTTGACTTTTGAAATTTGAATTTTCACTGGTGTGCATATTGAATTATCTCAATATGCATATTTGAAAGAAAAACTCTTCGTTGTTATTTATGCGAGCATTTTGTCTTTTTACCGCATAGTATTCAGTAGACAGCAGAGTATAGTCTTTCGTAAACGAAAATCATGTAGACGAAACTCTCTTTTGGATTACTTAATATTTATCCTGGTATAAAAATGTATATACCAACAAAGCGCTTTTGTAGCTGTTTTTCATCTGAAATTCACAGGAAAGCCCTCACCATGGAACAAAGTGATTCCTCTCGTTTCAAGTGTAAGACGCCAATATCGTTGAATTAGGCGGTCGTTTTTGAATAATAGTTTGGATAGATTTTGTAAGACGTAACAGCATCAAATTTGGCCCTAAAGTTTGTAAAATTATCGTATTGGAGAATAGTGCATATTTAAAGCAAACAAAGTCATCCGAATGAGTTTAAAAATCTAACAACAATAATACAATGCTTCAAGTATTATTTTGTTTAAGTAAAAGCTTTCTCGAGTATGCATGCTTATTGTTTTTAAATAATAAACTTAGTAACTGATCAATAGACGGACGTAGAACAGCTCTACTTATCATTTTACAGACAAACATACGTATCAACTGCCAATTATGTAGCTGACATCGCTTACGTGTGTCCGTATCTCGATTCGTTAGGTTTATGTGCATTATTATTTCGCCCCGTTGGATACATTTCATTTTACTTCATGTCTACCAATTAATGAGATATATTATGCTCTAAATGACTTTAAAAAGAGGGGCGAAATATATCAGAGGGACAGTCAAACTTTTTATAGTTTTAAAAAAAACTGACAACGCAATTGCCTAAAAGACAAACCGACAAATAATAATACCACATACACAACATACAACATACAAAACTAAAGACTAAGCAACGCGAACCACGACGCCACATAATTTACCATCGAGGTGACTGCCGAAGACTACCGTACAATATTAATCGACATAAACATGAATAAAAAATATGAATAGATAGAAAACACATGCAATTGATTTTTTTATCTGTTTTACCTTAGCCATATTTTGCACAACTTTTTGGAATTTTGAGTCCTTAATGCTCTCCAACTTTGTACTTGTTTCGCTTTATAAATATTTTCATATGAGCGTCACTGATGAATTTTATGTAGAAGAAACGCGCGTCTGGTGTACTAAATTATAATCCTGGTACCTTTGATAACTATTTACACCACTGAGTCGATGAAACTGCTGGTGGACGTTTCGTCCCAGAGGGTATCACCAACCCAGTAGTCGACACTTCGGTGTTGACATGAATATCAATAATGTGGTCATTTTTATAAATTTCCAGTTTACAAAACATTGTTTTTTTTGAAAAACTAAGGATTTTCTTATCCCAGGCATAGATTACCTTAGCCATATTGGCCCAACATTTTGGAATTTTGAGTCCTCAATGCCTTTCAAATTTGTACTTGTTTCGCTTTATAAATATTTTGATATGAGCGTCACTGATGAGTCTTATGTAGACGAAACACGCGTCTGGCGTACTAAATTATAATCCTGGTACCTTTATAACTATTATTCCATATTATCATGATTATAGGTTAGAAACATGTTAATCGTCGTTTCACCTGTTGAATCAGTCAATTAAATGGGTTATCGTTGTTTCACTTTATAAGATGAAGTTTTTTGCCTCATCATAACATTAACAATTGCAAAACAAGTAGGACAGTACATAAATGCAAAAAAAGAAGACAAAATATATCAGGGTAAACGCAAATCAATTTAACAAATCAAAGTGAGGGATGCTAGAATTGAAGATGTCTGAGAGTTTACATATTTTTGAAGTGTCATCGGTACATCAGGAGGGACAGATGAAGACATCCAATCAAGAAAAAGAAAAGATAAACAAGCTTTTGTTATCCCGAAACCAGTCTGGAAAAGCAAAGCACTCAGAGAAAAACCCCACTAAATTCAAGATTTTTAACTCAATGTTACTATCAGGCGTTAGATAGGAATCCTCAGGGCTATCGTAAAAGAGGGCGACCAAAATGTACCTGGTGCAGAGATCTAACATCTGATCTACAGAAATTTAAGGAAACATGGGATGAGGATAAGAAACTAGCCATGGACAGGAAACGATGGAAAGCTCCTGTGGTCGCCCTATTTTTCAGCATGATTTCCCCATGGGAACAAGTGGACTTAGTAAAATAATAAGTAAATTATTGTCATGTTAACGTATTACTTATTTTGCTATATAATAGTCTGTAAGTATAGTATTCCTCGATATTTGACAGACAACTAATTTTGACGTACATGTAGATTATTATTTAGGTTAGTAACAACTAATGCACAGTCCAAGTATGGACAACTTTAAAAATTGACTGAAAAAGACGGATATTATGTAAACATTTATTTCTTAGTATTTTCCGAGCCGTTTTTTTTTTTTATCTTAAGGTGGCTCACCCAAATAAGGACCCCAGGTAGAATTTTTTTATTTTCACATATTTTGTAGATCTTTTTATGCTGAATCCAAAAATGAAAAGAAAAAAGGGGGTCACTAGGCTCGTTTTCCCCTCAAATTGAAGCAAAATGTGCGATTTTGACCCTTTTTCCAAACATGTCCACCCTTCCAACAATAAAGGTTACATCAAATGCAAAGACATTTTAAACCAAGTCAGTATGATTATTATGTGAAAAAAATATTATAATTTAAAATTTAAACGATAACCTTGGTTGTTTTTGAAAAATCCTTTTATTTTCAGATTTAAGTCTATATTTTGCATTTTCTAATTTCAGTTTAAGGCAAAAAATATTGGTATAATCGATTTTTCGCCAAAATTCCCCGGTAGATTTAAAAAAAAACCCGGATATGTCAAAGCTATCAACCTTTCAAGCATTTTAAGGTAAAATAAAAAGTTGATCACCAGACTTTTAAAAAAGTTACGAGCTTTTGTTTAACCCCTATACCCCATGAGGTCTGATTTCAATTTACTCTATTAAGTATTTAATTGTTAATTCTTTATTGATGGCTTTAATAAAATAATGTGTGTAACTAGACCAATGAACGATAGCTGAATATAAATGTGGTTATCGTATTACTGTTCGTTATCAAAAAGCGAAATTTTGATTATTTTGGTGAAATACGGTAATTTTGTTTGGCGCGAGTTGCTTCCCCCTAATTTGGCGCTATTATCAGACAACAGGCATTTCAAGGTCGCCATTGCCGACTAGCATACTAAATTGATGAATACGACCATGTACATGCATAACAGACATTGTGTCGAATATACAACGATGAAGGTAGAGTTATTACATAAGAAAACATAGATTTCGATACATTATGCAGCCAAATATTATCAGGATCACGAAAAATACAAAATGGGGGGTTGTCTCAAAATACTCGCTACTATTGAAAATCACTTCGGCTGAAACCTTGCACAGGCCAAATTTCTATTCAATGTAAAATCGTTATGGCTGGTATTTTATTTATGTATTTATTTTACCCTTAACTGACAAGTTGTAAACATGTCTGGCCAGTTTTGAAATATATCCGTGTGCAAACAGCCGACAAAACATGCCGAAGAGGAGGGATGGACATCAGTAGCATCACACACAACTGTCCTTTTTGCGCTACCGTAATTGTCAAATTAGTGTTGTGTATTTATTCGTCATTTGTACTATGTAATTTAGTAGCCAGCTAGGTTAAGGTCAGATGTACGTGGGGCCCTATAACTTCGCCGGGACAGTTTCCACTCCATAACCCTAACTATTTCCCTTCCCTTTCATGCTGTTACCCAAAATTTTCTCCCCTTACTTCAATACATGTACTTGTACTTCCATCTCCTTGCTCCAAGACAAAATAAAAAATACAAAATATATTTCCAAGATACCCCCCTTTACCCTGATCCCTCATTCAAATGTCCACTTAATTACTCCTGTCCACCCCTCAAGGGGTTTGACTTTGATCGACTTGTTTGTTTTCTTCAGAATATATACACATATATATATATATATTTAATAATATAATTGGTCTACTTTGTAAATCAGAACCCCTACAGTACAAGGCAGTATACATCTTATTGATGGATTGGTCTTGATCAATCACATGAATTAAGTCAATTTGTTTACAATTATACCCCCCCCCCCCTAATTCTGTTTGGTATACAATAACATCATTAGGTCTAATATGGTAGTATCAGGATTAAACATGTACAGAGTGTGGCCATAAGTATTTGTCACTCAAGATTTTTCACTACATACAAAAAAATGTATAATATTGTATAAAAACTATACATTTAAAAATAATATATAATATATGTGTTGCCACAATCCACTTAAGGTGCTTAGATCAACAATAATTTGGAACTACATATGTATATGTGTTAGTGCTGTCAAAATCCTTTAAAAAATACAATCAAAAAGACCTTCTTCACCTACATGTCTGAATGATGAATATATATATATTGAGTCTTATTATATAAAGAAACACTGAAGAAGTATAAAAATAATGAAAATATAGAGTTGATCAGCAAATGATTGTACATGTACATGATGTATAAATGGCAACAATACTTGCATGTATACTAGTACATTGAAATTAACAATGTTAATAAATGTTTTATAAAGGAGTAAGGACCGATTTTGGCCTCAAATTTCAGGTTCATCTGACGAAAGATTTTGACCACTTTTTAAACACTTAAGTGTCTATTTTATTTGAATTAATTAGTTTATTTGAAATAAATTAACAGATGTAGTCATTAAAAACGATCCGATTCAAGCTCAAATATGAAAAATCTACCTAATATGCCGAAAAATGTCACTTTTCAGATGGTTTTTGGTAAAAATGAAAGTGGCCGCATCCGTTTTCATCATCAACCTTTATATATGTTATATATTATCATAAAATACAACTTACATTTCAATATTAAGGATGAACACGAATGCGGCCACTTTCTTTTTACACGAAAACCGTCTAAAATTTAACTAAAATGCTAGAATTATGAGGATTTCAGTAATTTAGCGTGACTTAATGGTGCTAGTACCGGATATATGTGCATTGTATTGTAAAAAAACAGCCCATATTTATGTAGCAGAAGCATTCTTCTGTCCAATAAATAACTAAAGGTTTACATTTTAACAATTTTGTAAAACTGCTATATTTTGGGGCCAAAAAGGGGTCTTACTGAACCTACTCCTTTGATTTCATAGACATTTAAGAATAAAACCAATAAATTAAATGTATCCAAAATTTGATTTAAGTTGACTGTTTTTTACGCCCTTTAAGTTTACAGGACGTATTATGGTATACCGTTGACTGTCCGTCGTCAACTTGTCAGACATATTTAAAAAAAATTAATGCTAAAATAATCAGTGAAAAGTACATGTTGCATGCAATACTTACAAATATAAGGAGTACATGTCTGTCTGGCAATTGTCATTGACCACATAATACATTTGTATGGTTCATTGATCAATAGTAAGTCCTCTTTTATATGCTATATTGTGTAATCAATAGGTCATCTTCATGTATATTTGGTGTATGGAATGATTATTAAATGTATTTTAATAAATTACAATATTAAATAAGAGGATGTGATATGATTATAAATGAGACACTCCACAAGAGACCAAATGACACAGAAATAACTATAGGTCACCATACCGACTTCAACTATGAGTATAACCTATTCTGCATAGTTGGTATAAAAGGCCTCAAAATGACAAATGAACAATTTCAATTCAATTCAGAAACTTACGGTGTGATTAATGTACAACATAATGAATGAAAAACAAATATATCTGTCTTCAATTGCTGGGTTTATTTGAACTTAATCTCATTTTCATGGATTTTTCAGTTTCTTAAATACTAAATATGTTTCAAAATATTTAGTTGATTGGATGATTATAACAGAGTCAGACAAAGGGGGTGGGCTCATTAGTTGATTATATTGGGAAATTTTCTGCTTCTGCCACAGTGTATATAAGGCTGGCTCGGATTGATTTATCTGACTTTTGCCTCATTGCCTGATATTTATAGTAAAACTGTAATCTTTAGGAATATCAACATAAAATCATTCATGGTAAAGCAGGCGAGGCATTTGAGCTTATGCACTCAGCTTTCACTTGCACTTCCGCTTGTATTAACACAAACTATGTGCTGAAAGCTGTCACGGCCATACATGCAGATAAACTAGGAATATGTATGTAACAATTTGATAAATATGTGATCTAGACTTTCCTGTCAGATATATACTTCTTGTTATACATTTTTTGTGTCTTATTATGCTATCATGCAGTCTGTGTCGTTGTCCGAAGATACATTTAGTTTCGGGACAATAAATTTAGTTTTAGTGAATTGATCTCTATAAATATTTACCAGAAGGTTCAATACCACTAAAGGAAGGTTGGGATTGTTGTTGGGGGTTATGGTCCCAAGTTTTGGACTATTTGCTAAAAAGGGGGGGGGGTTGCACAAAAGCAAAAAAATATCAATTCACATCATATTAACAATTCTAAGTTCTTCTGTGTCAGAAACCTAATATGTGTCAAATATTTAATTACAATCCAAATTCAGACCTGTATCAAGCACAAATATTGTGTCCATTTTTGCCCCAACTGTTCAGTGGTGGACTTCTGCGGTCGTATCCAGTTGCGCTCAGCAAAGCAATTCATTTTTAATGGAACAAGTCCTTATAGTTGACAGCATTATATTTTTAAGAAAACTTATTTGCATACTTTTTATCACAGAAATCAATATCGTTGTCATCCCAACAAATCTGTTTACTCACTGTTTTCAAATTTGGTACGTCAAGTTTGTCTTGCAGATATATGTATATTACAACTGCGATGCTTAGGTCCCTCAAATAAAAACTTTTCCCCATGAAATAAACTTCTTTGGCTCACAGTAAATTTTATTTACTAAGGTTATGAGGCAACTCTCCACCAGAGACCAATTAACATTGAAGATAACAACTATATGTCACCGTACGGACTTCAATGACCAAAAACCTATACTGCGTAGTCAAACAAATAAAAGCACTAGAAATTACGTTCTTTTGTTTATATTGCACATAACAAAACTTTAATTCGTGCATGCCGAATGTTCATTGGCAAATATTTCAAGGACAATACGGATGAGAACATATAGGTAAGTACCATATTATGAAAGTTATATGCAAAGTAGGAGGAGCTAGATATATGGACTGTCATAAGAAGATTCAAGAACAATGCGCTAAATGTCTGATTGGTGCATGTACGGGAAAAATTCCACCTTTTTACCCTACGCGGCTTCGTATGTATACGTCCAGCTGTAAGTAGATGTGGTATGATTGCCAATGAAACAACTATCTATCAAAGTTCAAATTTAAAATTCAATATTCCAAATTAAAAATTATCTCCTTTTTATCATCACACACAGATTGATACTTAGTTACTGGTATACATTTCTTTGCAACAGTTAGATCAAATCAGTGTTCACAAAGAAAATTGTCATTCACATGTTTTGCCGCAATTACATCACTCAACTAAATTTTTTTTTAAACAAGAAATTTCCTTATTAGTTTCCCTTTGAAAAACGCATGTCAAAAAGTAAGAGAAGTTAAAGTTTGCCAACGTCACCGTCAATATAGCGTGCCTGTGTACTGGACGGAGTTATAGTATATATTTTTTTTTATTTATAAAGTTGTAAGTAGTGTTAGGGACTGCCCGGTACGTACGTCTGCAGGTGTGTGTGTCCTATAGGCAGAATCTCCGACATGGTGAAACCAAAAATTTTGCCGTCCTCCGCAAAGCATGCGGTATATCATAGACCGATATATAAGGTCTGAATACTGGGTCCCGGTTACTATTGACCAATTTTCATCTACATGAAAAGGCGGATAACAGCAAATTATTGAGCTGTCGTTTTATTTCTGCGTAAAACATAATCAATTTATTGAAATAAGTTGCTCACGGGATCCATTAGTCTATTATTATAATAAACCTTTCTCTGATTCAATTATACTAGTTTGATGTTTTCTCTTTTTATTGTGAACTCGGTTGACATATTGATAGATACAACAGAAAATTGCAAACTAACAAAATAACAATTAGCACAATAAGAAATAGGAAAATAACACAAAAATAGAAAATATTGGCCCCGAGGTCTTAGATTATAGGACTAGTGTTCCAGAAATCAAAAAATTGTGATACGAGATAATTTGTTAGATGATTTTCGTGCTCATTATTTGATTGAGTAAGTAAATCTTTATGTGAAAATGTTACGTGTGCCTGTCAAGCATTAAGTCTTTTATTTAATTTGTTCAAATTTGTTTCGAGAAAAAACTATAGTATCAAAAATTTGCAGTGGAAAAATATTTCACAAGCTCGGGAATAAAATCATAACAAGCCTTGGATATAAAGATATTTCAAATAAAAAAGAGATTATAATGACAGTAACAAAAGATCACAAAATGTTACAAAATGTCAAACGGATAGCTTGAAAATGAACCCGCCCGATGCCTTTAAAGCATACGGTACCGGTTTTACTTGTTTTTAAAGCTGTACGATGACATGCAGTTGTTTACGTCGCTATCATTTGTTTACTGTTAATCATTGCGTCATTGGCAAAACATTTTCAAATATTAATCTTATAGACATCACTTAATTCAACCGGCATTTAAGTGAATAAGAAATATGGTGCGAACAGACTCAAGGAGCGAACGTGTATGATGATAATGTGTTTTTGGAAGGGAATAATGTCGACGTCATACATGTCCGTATTTATATATTCTTTTTTTTTAATGTTATATCATGTATATTTCTGTCCTTTTTAAATTTTATGCGAAAAATGAAGAAAGCACTCTGAATTTCCGACTGTACATATTTCCTGTTTTGAAGAACGTTTTGCAGCACTTGTTTTTATCGTCAAGGGTGCTTTCATACACGCCCGTGTTCCAAGATGGCCAAAGCTATTTTTGAGAAGACCTCCAAAAGCAACCGTTTCCAAGGCACTCGTCGTAAGAAACATGCGTTAAAATATGCGCACTGTTAAAGGGCCGAGCCACATTAATTTGTTTTATTAGTGCAGTCATTAAACCGCGCTAAAGCTTTTGATTATAAATCAAATCGTTTGCTACAAAATAAATGATGAAGCTACAGCACTAAGAGATGTGTTGAGGTTCATAAATCTATAGCAAAATGGGAAGCTGTGGTGTTCAGTAGCAGTTCATTTGCTGCTCACAAGTTTCAGAACTCCGTTGGTATGAGTAGACAGTATGAACGTACTGGATTTTTTTTTATCTTAATTTTAATATTCGTTGTTGTTTTTCAAACTAATATTTCAACAAAAAGATTGTTGGCAGTCTAAGCTAATACTCGATTACTCTGTCAAAAAACATCTAATACTATCGTGTGTTTTAGTTGGAATGGGTGGGTAATTATATCATATACACTACAAACCATTAAAAGTCTGAAATGGCCTATATCTGTACTCGACTGTACTGATTTTTACTCGACCAGTCTGAATTTGTCTGAGATTTACTTGATAATACTCGACTGTAGTCTGAACCATACTTAACAGTCTGAATGTGTACTTGACCAGTACTTAACAGTTTTATACGAGTCTGAACTGTACTCGACCCAGTCTGAACCGTACTCGACCTAGTCTGAACCATACTCGACCTAGTCTGAACCATACTCGACCAAATCTTAACCAAACTAGACTCTTTGTATCTATTAACTGTATTTTATCAATTTAGGATTTTTTTTTAATAAAAATGAAATTTGAACAACAACTTGAAATTAAAAATATATTCAATACAGTTCTGAAATTAAAATTTCACAACAATCAATCATAATATAACTTCAACTCAATATTAATCAACACTTACATATTAATATATATCAACTTTTAAAATATAAATAAAACAAGCTGATCAAATAATCTAAAAAAATGTAAAATGTGACTAATATTTTCAATATTATTCAAATTTCATGAATATTTCGGAAGTATTTTATGGCAACTGGACTATTTTCACTATTAACTTAAGCCTAGTATAGATTTATGTTGTCAGTTGACTTTAATTAGTTTATAATGCAGTGAATGGTTTTTTTTATTAAGATATATATAAAATAGTATATAAAACAACTTAATAAATTCAAAAAAATGAGAGCTTAATTGTTTTGTTTTATTAAACCAAGAATCTAATATAATCATTATATAGAATTTCCCTAGCAATCCTTGATAACCTTTTTAAAAAAAGGAAATGTATTCCAAAGGAACAGTAAAAAAAAATAAAAATTAATTTAAGTATTTTTTTGTCAAATTAACATGGCATACATAAAGCACTTTAATATGTTCTAATTAACTCAGTACATGTGTGTTTTACAGGTAAAAAGACAGCCTTATTTTCTTAAATTAAACTTAAACTGTTTGTAGTGATATTGATCTATGATGAGTTTATTCACAACCCCTTGTTCGATGCCACTGATGGTGGAGTTTTAATTCCCAGAGGGTATCACTAGTCCAGTAGTCAGCATTACACGAGTTATTATTATTAGAGCATGTATTGTGAATTAATTGTACCTTTATTATAGAAATTATTGTTCTCTGCTATCTGTTGTTTTGTCACATTGTATACACTTGTTTAGGTATTGTCATAGCATATTATTTATGCTTTCGCAAATAAAATATTCATTCATTCATTCATTTATCAAATGATCATATCTATAAATTAACCGTGCACACAATTTGAATTTTTGAAATACTAAGGTTTTTCTACCTCAGGAATAGATTACCTTAGCTGTATTTGGCAAAACTTTTCGGAATTTTGGTCATCAATGATTTTCGACTTCGTCCTTTATGTGGCTTTTTAAATTTATTTTTGTTTCGAGCGGCACTGATGAGTCTTTTGTAGACGAAACGCGCTTCTGGCGTAAATACTCTCTTGACCTCTATGATGAGTTTATTAATATGATGTACCTGTATAACATGATAAGACATTCAAGTTTTGTCAAATAACTACACAATAATTAGTTATCAACTGGTAGTTTAATTAATTGATATTGCAAACAGTACAAATGAGTAACGTTCAAATGTTTCATTTCTTCCGTATCATCATTTTTGTTACTTTCATAGAGGAGTTCCATCCCTTCCATCCATACCAAATCACGCCTCTTCCACTTGATAAACCTTTACCTCCATTAACATACTCTCCATTAAGATCGGAATAACCACAATTATAGTCATACCACCACGGTCCTCCATAAATACCTTTTGCACAATTGGCTCCCTTCGGACGACCGTCATTTTGTCTGTCTGCTGTTGTAAATTTCACATTATTAGCCAAACTGTTTCCTGTAAAAGATAGACATACATTGTGACTGTCATTTACTTGATCAACTGGGTTTGATGAATATTTTAAAAATTAATAGTTTGTCATTTCTGAACGAGATGTAACCCTAACTACTCTCTGTAGTTATTCCAAAAGAAAAATAATTGACATGGTGGATAAGATGATTGAATTCATAAATCATCAAATCTGTGTATACGGTTCAGACTGACCAAATGAGAAAAACCCTGATGCACTAACGTCCAAACAAGTATAAGTCACTGACCCAGTCAGCAAATCCTTTTATATAATATGTTGTTTTTTTTTCATTTACCCTTACACTGTAATTTTTATCATATTTTTTTAGGATCATATCTTGAGTTATGTTTGTAGTGCAACTACAGATTTTGATGAAAGGAGCAGCAACCGATGCACTAGATGAGAAACTCAATAATTCATAATTCAGAGTAATAGCGTCAATATATAATTTATCATCAACTACAAAACAAATGCAAACATTAAATTTTGTTTTAAAAAAATCATTAATATAATGTTGGTTTTTTTTATAAAATCGCTGTTGGTTAGAGTGTTTACTTGAAGTATAATATAACAAAAACTAATAAACGAGCATTAAATTTAATCTACAGAAAATGTATTATAAAAAGCTAAGAGTATCTTCTTAACTCGATTACTCTGAACTAAGTTTCTGATGACATAAACTAACGAAAAATGAACGATTACTATACAAACGGCTGACAATTATTCATTCTTATCCCTTTTCAAACAGTAATGGGGGAGGGCGTAGGACCTTTATCGGAACTCCGGGATCGGATGTTTTTAAGCTCGGGATTTTGGTATTGATCCTTTCGGGATCCGAGAATTCTTTTTTTTTCGAACTTTGGGATAACATGATTTGATTTGTTTTGAATTCGGGACCTCGGGATTCCATCTTTTTGAGCCCAGAATTTCGGGATCAGGAGCCCCCCCCCCCCCCCCCCCCTCCTCAGTATTTAATTCAGTTTCAGGCCACAGTATTTTAAGCAGTTCATAGTTAAATAAAACGAATGTTTTAATCGATGATCACTTTTAAAAATCCTATTAAGTCTTATGTCTCAAGCTAAATACTAATAGTGTGTAGATTACTTTTCATAAATACTAGTATATGATTGTGTTATTTTGTAAATCATTTAGAACACATTACGACGGCGCATTATTTTAATTCCTATAATTTTTTTATTTTTTTTGGGGGGGGGGGGGATATTCACATACTATGTATGTTTTCCACTTATCATATGTCAGTATATACCTGCATTACCACTGTATGAACCATATGACAAAATATAGTTTGAGACTTCATCACCGAGAAAAAATTTATTGAAAACAGCATAACGACTGTTTCCTTCCCAGTCTTCAAGATATATTCTAAGAACGTTGTTTCCCAATCCAGTCAATTGATGAACTCGGTCATTCCCTGAAATAATAGAAAAGGAAGATGTGGTATAAATGCTAATAAGACAACTCTCCATTCAACAATGATGTTGAATACTATGTTTTACTCTTTTCTTTGCATACTTCGAAAGTTTAATATAGCTTTTTTTATAACCAATATCCATCACGTTATTTCATTACATGAATTTGGTATTGCTGATCCATTGTTATCATGGTACATGTATTAACTATAGTATTTCATTGTAAATTCACGCACCAAACCTCACAATTTTACATCGGTTACAGTTACCAGAATCTTATCACTTCAAAGATAAAGTGTAGCAGTCAGTGACATGCTTCATAGATGTAGAAAAGTGCTCATTCATACTGGTTTCAAACAACTAATAATTTTAAAGGGGTATTTGGTATAATTACTAATGAGACAAATAACCAACATAGACTAACATCCATTTATTTTGTCGATTCAATGTCACCGTAGAAGCATATCCCATAAAGTAGTCTATTTAAAACCCCGACAAAAACAAATATGTTTATTTTTCGATTATTTGAATATAAAAACACAGGATCAAATGCCAATACCAGAAGTAAATAAAAACATGTTGCACAGGATGACATAACAGACAACTAAAACAACCATATGTCTTATCACATGATTGTCACGTGTGTATATTTTAAACTTGAACATAAGAATTGATTGATATTCAACATTGTATTTCAGTGATTTTTTATGATATGTTTTATTAAAGTTAACTCATTTATTTCTTAATTGATGAGATATAATTTAAGTTTCCATGAATATTATGTTTTAATTTAAAAGTGATGTCTTTTACTAAAATAATTGCACAGCATTTCTGAGCGAGCCAGTGTTTTTTTCAGTCACTATGGGAAAAATATTGTAAAATATTATAATCCTGGTACCTTTAAGAACTAGTAACAAGTTAAAAACAAATATCACAACTTAACTACAGAGGCGGAGTGATTTAAATACATTATTGAATGGGAATCAATTTTCAGTATCTATCAGGTTAACAACTTTTCTCGTATAATGGTATAGTATTACATACTTCTAGATTTGGAGACTTAAAGTCCTAAATGTATCATAACTGACATATTTTATAAAAAGTATTTAAAATGTGTGTCATACAACGAAACAGCAAGCTGCTATAGAATTTTAAAAAAGGACTAAAAATAAGTATTTATATACAAATCTAAGTTAAAAAATATCAAAGTGCTCAATGTTTTGAATATATCTTTTTCACACGAAGCAGACTACCCAGAAGTTTTCAAAAAATTAAATGATCAGTTCCCGTAGAAAATAAAGTGTCCTGTGATTCATGTCATTGCATTGAAAAACAACTTTATAAATATAATGATTTTTTAAATAATTCAAATATCTAACCATTCGTCATCTGGCAAATAAACATATCTTGTTAGTTGTCTCGTTAAATATTAGGTACGCGGGTAGGTTAATGCGGTTTCAAATCGATTTTTGGTGATTGCATCGAAATCTCATCTATTACGTCATTTTCGAAACTATACGAATTTTGATTCGCTAAATCGGACGTTGTGAGAATTTGCTATGAGTGATGATTTTTTGGCTACACCGAGGTCAACGATTTATCAACTTGTTGTTTTTCGACAACAGCATTGCGACATTAACAATACCTTAATCCTTGACCATTGTTCCCTTGAACACTTACAGTTTTAAGTAAGAAAATCGCCAAAAACTAACATTCATCAACGTCAATGTTTAGCTTGTCACGTCACACTCATTATCATCAGCTGTTGAGCACCTTGTCACAGAAATCGGCACATGGAAATCACAATGGAAAGGTGGATTTTGCATACATTTTGAGGTAAATACGTTGTAAATTGTAACTCTTTACCACCGGTACCAATTTCTTCTTATTGCATTTTTTGAAGTGAATCGAAACATTCATAATTCGTCATTTATTTCGATAAACGACGACGAAAACCGTTGATCTTATGAATCAATCAATGAATCAATAAAGTTAGCTAAATGTTAACAATGCTCGGAGAATGATTTTTATAATATTAGTTATATTAGACTTGATTTTTTCTGAGCTAACTGTTACATAATAATAACAACCCCCCACCCCCCCACCCCTCTTAATTCCTCCTTGGTTTAGTGTATGCAATAAATTAAAACTATTCATTTATGTATACATATATATAGCTCCATAACTTGGGTAGATAAGGGGTGCACCCGCTATATTTTTATATCTACCCAGTCTACATCTCTTTAGGCTTAGTCATTTGTTTATTCTTTTATACACCACCCACACAAATGAACAGTGTTGGTGTATTTTTACATGTTAAACAGAGAATGACATTATTTCAATTCAGAATTTTTTTTTTCTTTGTGATTTGAGCATGAATTTTATGAATATAAAACTTGGATTTGTTTCACAAATAGTATTATATCCAATTTTCTAAGTTTATTAGAAAATACCAGTCACACAAAGACAAAGAATTTATAAATGCATGTACAAACAAATAAAATGTACTATTAAGTCATATATCAGTCAACAGTCTACTGAAATTTTACCAAATGAGAGAATTTGTTCATCTCAGTTTATATATTATCCAATTTAATTTTTAGTAATAGACATGGAAATTTTAAATTGATCACCACTTCCATTCAATTGACATACAGACTATTGATTACTTGTAGGATTTGCTTGATAACTATTAAAATGTTATAATCCAAATAAGTGATTATTAAATTTACTTGAGAAGTTACATTGATGTAAATATTTTAATATCATAGATACAGATAAAATACCTACCGGTTTTTAATTAAAAAAATCTCCTTTATTTCCTATTTCCTACATGTTTCAAAACACTGTTGATGTGTCTATTGCTTTTAAAGTTTTGATTATGCAATTTTATATTTGTCTTTTGCAGAATTTTTATTCACGGGTTTTTTTTACTGCTTCCACGTGACTTGACATGTAGGAAGTCTGCATTATCATGGTAGCATTCCAATATTATATTATTGTTACTGACACTTATTTCATAGTCACATGAAGTGATATGAAAGCTCTTTAAAGATTAATTGCTTATGAGTTTAGATTAATCTATTTGTTAAGAAAGTAAACAAACATGGCAATTATTTTATTACAAACATGTAAGTTTACTATTGCTTTTACCAACCACTGCTTATAGGCTATTAAGCTTACTCAAATTTGATTATATTGATGTTCTCTTTTTGTATCAGAATAAGAATAAGATAATTGTTATGTTCAAAATATTAATAACAGGGCACATTATTAAGAGCATATAAATTAAGTACAATGATTGAAGTAATAGATATTATGCATATATATAGCAATGGGGCTTATAAATTAATTATATTGTGTATAATAATATTATTTTTTTTGCAGAATTTTAAGATGAATGAGAAACAATCGCTACTTCCAATACAATAGCACATTTGATAAAACGAATAAGACACAAGGACTGCACTTTTCATTCTAAGGAAGATCAACAAATGAAACCCAAACAAGGTTATCATTTTCATATCAGATTCCTGTACATGAGATATAAAGAGAAAATTAATTTTACTGAAAAGACAACTCTACTTATACATATTTGTGACAAAATGAATGGAATCAAGACTGTTTTAACTGTGCTAAAAGGAATACAAATTAAAAGTTAATTGTATTAAAAAAAGTGAGAAAAAAATTTATTTATTGTATGAAAAAGCAGGTTCAACAAAAGGAAATATGATGAAATGAATGAATAACTAACTGCAATGATTCTGGAACATGTGTTAGTTCATGATCAAACAAAGGAAAAATTTATAAGACAGTGGAATACATATGATATGTGATATTGTGTCCTAATTATGATCACTGAAAAGAGGATGTTTCACAGAACTTTTACATATAAATGTGTCACTGTGTACAAATTAAATCAAAATTATTAATATTGTTTATTAACATAAATGTGAAACAAAAGCAAAAGTGTCAGGAATGATGAAATGTTTTCATATACAAATTAGCAAATAGATTCATCAATAGGATCACCCATTCCCTAATTTCAATGATTGTGAAACATATGTTATAACAAAAACAAAAAAATCTATGTAATTTGGTTATAATGGTCAGTATTGACACATGAAATCATACCACATGATAACTCAATTTTGCTGCATTTAATTCACAATTTCAAATCAATCAATCAGTGAATGTGTATTTTAAATTACTTGGGTTAAATGAAACAACTTTGAGATTGCCAAGTGGTGTTTTCTGTCAGACACTGATCATATATTCCCTTACAAAAACATTCACTCCCCCTTTTCAGAAAGTACCAAGTAATGCTTATTGAAGAGCAATTATCAATATTAATTCAATTATCTAATTACATGAAGCTTAAAAAGATAGTAAATATTATAACTTTTCTTATTCAGTTCAACATGGTTTAAACTGATGTTTGCTAGTTTTATGCTGTTTATCCTTGAAAATAAACATCTCATTGATGGTTAGCATTGCAATTATAAAATATGATATATTATATTGATATAAATAAAATATAGATAATTAAAACAGTTGTCCCAGTTCATAATTTTTTTCTAATTTATAAAGATTTAAGCCACAGATACATAAATGGGGGTCTGAACTGGAGGGGGTGTCAATCAGTTGTTTAGAGAATGGGTGTCTTTTATTTTTATTCAAATAGCATCTTTTCTTTACCCTACAAAATTATTATTATATATTCTTTAAAAAACTTTACACCCTATATACACCTATATACCTGTTTCCTGTACCTTAAAAAGAAGGCACAGATTACAGCTAATTTCCTAATGTAGAGCAAGACTTTGGTTACCTTGCTTGCTTTGTTTGTATATTGTATAATAATAATTTGGATAAAATCCAATTGAATTTAACTATAATATTTACAGGTTTAAGTTTGCCTATATTTATTGCTTGAAGATGACAATCTTAAGTGCTTTAAGCTTGGGTCAATGTTTATACAAACAAAACATGCAAGCCAACCAAAGTTTTACTATACAAGCTTTAGGAAATAAGCAGTTAATTTTACTAAAAGAAAATATTCTGCAGTTTTAGAATATTTTATTCTCATAAACTAAATACAAAGTTACAGAGAATGGTACATATATATATATATATGTGTACCATTCTCTGTAACTTTGTATTTAGTTTATGAGAATAAAAGTTTTAGAATATTTTATTCTCATAAACTAAATACAAAGTTACAGAGAATGGTACATATATATATATATATATATGTACCATTCTCTGTAACTTTGTATTTAGTTTATGAGAATAAAATATTCTAAAACTGCAGAATATATATATAAGTACGTCTGAGTCAGTGACAACCCTACAACAGATGTATCCATCGGATCGCCATCAATGATGGTGATACATGGCTGTGTACATAATGTATATACAACTCGTCTAAACATCAACCTCAACATTAATTTATTAAGGTGGTACCTAACACTACAGGGAGATAACTCTGTAAAATCACCTAAACGTTTTAATTACGTTGTGTTTTAAGGGAATATTAAGCTTCTCAATGATCAAAATATGTGTTTGTTAAATTGCTATATAACCAGTGTAATTTTTCTGATAAAACGGTTGGTTCAAATTTTTTGAAATTTTCATATTTTTGTCAAAGGGTCAAAGTAAATACTTTGTCAAAATTTTATGAAAATTAAACGAGCCAAATTAATTTTAGTGAACGTGTTGGGTACCACCTTAAGAGAAAATAAGCAGGAAATTGAATATATATTCCAAGCTGTCACTATATATATGGTGTGATTGCCACTGTGACCAACGACTAAATGATGTACAGTTTATTGCTCTGTATGATTTATAAAGAATGAGCAAGATTCAAGATTTTATTGTACACTCTGACAGTTTACACTGTTACAAGAGGCAAAACCCAAACATGAGAGGCTACTCATTTGACAAAATAGAAAACACTATTCAAAGAATTATCTGATTGATTGAATGGTGTTTAACAACATTTTCCGCACTGTTGTGCGAAAATACGGAGGTCATGTTTTATTGGTAGATAAAGCTACAGTGTCCGTAGAAAAATTCAATACATATTTTTTGGCCAAAAAATACCAAACAGAAAGAAAAGGGGCTTCATACCCCAAGCCGATGTGTAATTATAATCATTCTGATCTATTCTCCGAGTAAAATATATATTTAAAGAGTTTGTTTATTTGATTAAATCAATTGATTATGGAAGAGATGCAGCAAAAAGTACATTTAAATAAAGATCAACAACAATTTCCCGATGACTGAAATTTGTATTTCTGTTTACAGAATTACTTCCCTGTGAAAGTCACTTTTGCGTTTGTAAACAATGTCGGACCCGAAAACTTGTGAAACACATCAAATTTGACTCAAAAGTGCTAGTGCGTAGAAATGATGAATTTTCGAGTAAAGTTAACGTACAGAAAGCTGAATATTAATATTTTACGGAAACTGCTACTCGTTCATGTTGTATATACCGTTTTCAAGTATTAGACGTTGTAAAATCTGAAGGTCATAGTATTTTTGGCGCAATTCAGTCGAAAATCTCAGTTTATTCAATTAATCTTTTTATTCAAAGGAGGCGAGTAGCACTTTTCTAATACTTTGGTATGTAAGCTATCCACAGCTAACAATACTTAGAAAAACAAGACTATCTACACGCTAGCACTTTTGAGTTTACTGTTTTCACGTTTATTAATAGATTTTGAGTTTCACGTGATAACCACGTGATAATTTAAGAATGTTTTTTTTTTAAACGAAAATCCATATTGTCAACATACTAGCAAAACTAAAAAATATAACAAATTACACTTTAAATGAGTCAAAAAGTCTTTTTATTAAAAGTTGAAATTTAAGTATCATTTTTTTCATTTTTTTGAAAATACAGCATTAACCTACCCGCGTATTGACAACCAAACGGTATTGCATATGGCTTAATATGCTAAAGATATAATCTTCAATCAGTTTAATCGAGGTCAGAGGCTGACATGTCACTAACTGCTAGTAGTCCCTTTTAAATGTATGTATCATTTTGCTGAGATTCATAAGTTACCTTTTCTGACCTGTACTTGTACTAAGTTAACTCGTAGTGTTACTGTGTTTGTGTACTCTACAGTTGCTATAGGTATTTTAAGAGGGCTGAAATCTAACAAAACATGTATAACCCGGCCGTATTTTTGCGCCCTTCTCAAGTTTAGAGCCTCTTGGCTTTGTTAGTCTTATATGTTTTTTTTTATCTTTTGGAGTTTAGAGTAATGATCTTTTTCATTGAACTAGTACACATTTTGTTGAGAGGCCAGCGGAACCGTCAGATGCAGGATTTTCTTGCTTTGTTGGAAACCCATTGGTGGCCTTCGGCTGTTTTCTGATGTTTGGTCGGGTTGTTGTCTCTTTGGCACAGTCCCAATATATGTTTTCAATTTTATTATAAGCCTGGAACTGCGATTTAAATTTCTAATTGAAATGCGTCAGTAGGAAATTAACACAAAAAAAAAACAGTAAAATAAATAAAACAAAACACATAACAATGTTTCAGTATACTGTACCTAACCAATGTTCCCCACTGACTTCGCCAAATCCATTTTTGTAGTCTCTCCAAAGTTTTGTATGAAAACTAACAAGTCCTCCAGATCGATATTGAAATACCTGTGGGAGATCATGTATAATTTTCTACATTTGAAAATGCCTGTACCAAGTCAGGAATATGACAGTTCTTGTCCATTCGTTTTTGATGCGTTTTGTTATTTGATTTTGCCATGTGATTATGGACTTTCCCAATTGATCTTCCTCTAAGTTCAGTATTTTTGTGATTTTACTTTTTTTATAATTGTGAAATTGAACAGGCACGTAAATTGTATAGACGTTTATACATACACATAGATGTATGTGAACTATCATAGGTCTCGCTCATTTAACATTAAAATGTGCTACACAAATAATTGATATTTCATTAAAATACAACATGTTTTAATGTTTATTCTTCAAGTTGAACTTAATTGTCTTACAGATTAACTGTAACAAGTAAAACAAAAAGATAAGTATTACATATCAGAGAGAATATGTTAACATTCAGTATATGTTGCTATCAAAATTGCAACCTCTAAACTACGTTCACATTTATACAATTGCAGTTACCCAATGAAAATCTGAAAAAAACAATACGATTGTTTTATTATGATAATTCAGTTATTTACGTACAAGGACAGATTTTTGCAGCGATATCGGTCTGAATAATTTTTGAAAATTGACAAATGTATTCAATCGACGTAACAGATGAAATATTCTGTCAGATGTTTGAGAGGTATTCAAATGCTAGAAGTATATGAAACAATGCGGATACAACTGATTTTCTAAGTTGAATTGCACAATTGTGAATTCTGCTGGTGCAATAGATTGTTAATACCATACTATCCTTACTTAAAGAGAACAGCTTACATATATTGGTTAACGTTCTGTGTCTATATAATACATAAGTAAATATCGTATCGTTTATAAAACTACATACTGTCCATCCTCCGCCGTCTGTATCCATATCACAATACACCTTATATCCTGGGGCTCCACTCGGGTAGATATGATAAACCCCACTTTTGTGTATCGTTCTGTTGGCGTCGTTGCAGTCTTTCATTTGAATTTCTAGTATAAAGAAATAAAAAATACAATAATAATAATATTAATAATAATAATGATAATAATAATAATAATTATAATAATATTAATAAAAATTAAACCCAGTTGTTCAGAGAACAATTGAAGGTCTTTCCACCACTAACAATATATTTTTATATGAAAACATTGAAATTCAGTTTAAATGTCAATTCCTGTGGCTTTATGATGTATAAATATGAATTTATAGCAAAGGTCAAAATCTAGAACATCGAATTTGCTTTTGACCTTGATCTCAATTTCAAGGTCATAAACCAAGAACCTAAATCAAAAGACCCTAGGTCTGTAATATGTATGGATAATGAGTTATATCACTTAACTCATTATTCTAAATATAAAAGGGGAGACAACAACCGTTTACTGCCAAGGTATCCTTGCAATCAAAATTTAAGTGTTACGGCATGTCGTAACTAACAATTTAGTGAAAATAATTTGTCGATATCTTATACAGTTTTTGAAAATAAATGAAAATAAGCCAAAATCAAAATTTAGAATATGACTTGACCTTTGACCTTGATATAATTTTCACATTTTTGGACCAAGGACTTCTAATCTAAAGACTCTAGGTCTCTATCACTTATGGTTTACCATTTAGAAATGCATATCACTTAATTCAAATAGAAAAGGGGGAATAACTCTAATATGGAGTCTCCGTAAAGCTTCAGTACAAATGCATATCGTAATCCTTAAGATGTAAAGAGCAATTTGGTAAAATAAATTTGTCGTAATCTTTTACGCTTGCGAAGGAGTAGTGGCCACAAGAAAAACAGTGTTTGGGGAGATAAATCTTACAACGTAAAGTATTTTGTTATACAGCTGTAAATTTTTAAAGCGTAGAAACTATACGATATCATATTCCAAATATATAAGCGACATCTTTTGAAACATCAATACTCTGCAAGAAAAAAAAACGGAAGAAAAAAAATAATAATCAGAACAAAATCGTGGAAAGACCTTATAATGATAATACTAATGTAGACTTAAATCTGTATAAATGCGTATATGTCGTAGTACAAAAAGCTTGAATCGTTAAGTCATCAGCACTCTCAAATCAGTTACTGGTAAAAAAAAAAGGCAACAGTGGTATACCGCTGTTTAGAAGTCATAAATCTACTGATAGAAAACAACGAAACAACAGAACGCTGAAGTGCACCAAACAACTAACAACTATAACATACATATAAACCATATATCGTTGTTTGCAATCATTTTGTCGTTTCTGATAAAGCTGTAGTATATTTTCAGCACGACCATGATAATATAAGATATATATAACACACCGGAGTGATATCATTAGCATCATCATGAGAAGTACCAGTAGGACATGATAATCATTACCAACATGGTCATAGGACACCACAGTGATATACTATAAGAATTTATATAAGAAACGCGTATCAAATCATGCATAGCTCATATGGTGTCTCGTACTTTATCATGGATTTATAAATAAAATGTATTCTTTCAGTGTATGTTCATTTTGTGTCTCTTGATTGAATAAGCTATTCCAATTGATAGTTTATAGTGTGTCTTTCTATGTTGTCATGTTACACTGTTGTTTCAGATAAGGGTGAAGGTTTGGTACCATGAAAACGTTTAAATCAACTGCAATTGTTTGCTCCTGTCATAAGTAAGACATCTGATGTGGTTCATAAGTGTTTCTCTTTTCTGGTTTTGTAATCTAAATTAGACTGTTGGTTTTTCCGTTTGAATGGTTTTACACTAGTAATGTTTTGAGGCCTTTTTTAGCTTGCTGTTCGTTTTTGAAGACCGTAACTTGATCTATAATAAATTTACTATAACAAAATAAACTTGGATGGAGTATTGTCTCATTAGCACGCATACCACATCTCCATATATCAAATGTTGCTAATCAAGCATCATATTTATAAGTAACATAGTATATTAGTGACCTAATATGATATAAAATTCCATATGTGACGAGTGCGAGGCTTGAAATCCCATGCAAAATTTAACGACCCAATATTTATCGTCATAGGTCGCTTACATACTGTGAAACGAATTGATTTTACCGAATATTTTGATATATGGCAATTAAAGTAGTGGCTTTATTATAAAGAACCCCCATACATTAGTCTATAAAAAAACAAAAGCCAAGCATAACAATTTGTATGCTTTTAATGTCTTTTTGTGAATTTATTTTAATCGTTACTTCTCAATTTCGTCTTCTGATGAAACCTTTCAAATTTGTCGTAGACACCTGGTTGTTTTTACAAAGGAACATACCACGGTGTTCACGTAGTTGCTATTTACCAATCATATTCCAAAACTGTATAGGAGGTAAGATAACATGACTTATTCAGTTTGATAATGAACTAATACGATTTATGTGAGGTCATAATTTATATTTTTACGGTAATATCTGGCCACATATGTATAGTATTGATCCTTCAAACCAAACGTGAAACATAAACGATATATAATCTACCCAGTCGCTTGTTACCAATCACATTCCTAGAACATGTAGAAATGTATACAAGGTAAGAAAAATAATCATGTATGACAACCATTTTGAATCAAGCCTGATAATTTCTTTAGTCCTATGATAAACCAATTATCACGCCATAATAGTCAACAAAGAGAACAAAATACGAAAATTATTCAAAAACATATGCTAGTAAATGACAAAATATATCGGTTTACCATTATCGTTAGATTTCAGGTAGATGTAAATTTATTAGCTACCTTAAGTATAATTTGTATGAAGATAAATATGAACATCATTACCTTTAGCTTTCTCACACTAGTAGCACGATTTCAGTCTGAAACGGTCATTTTGGTCTGATCACATCTTGATTGACTGGATTTACCGCTAGAAAAAATCGTCAAGATATTTCAGATAGTTAAGTCGCCGTTCAGATCGATAGCCTCATCAGGTAAATCAGTTCGTTAAGGCGTGTCAAGACGGAAAAGACTGAATCGTCTAGCGGGTTGTTTAGACCCGTTAAGACCGTGTCAGACCAAAACAGACCATGGATACAAAAGAACGTTCAAAATTTTCAGACCCTGTTTTGATCCGTTCAGTATACCGGTTTGATACCACGAGTTGCGCCCCTTCTACTCGATAATGCATTTTAGATTAATACATGTATATATGTATTTTATTATTAGAATTTGAAGTATATTTTGATTAATTAAAAAAAAAAAAATTAAATCTTGTGTTAATTCTTTATTTCTTTTCTTGTTTTGTTAAAAACTAATAAATTATTCTTCTATATATATATGTTGTTTATTTTTTAATAAATGTTAGTTTATATAAATATATATTGATAGTTAAATGCAAGGACGTACGTTAATTGTATACACACCAGAATGTATGCCATAAATTTAACCTTGAAATGTTGTGAACACCGGTAAAAATGTTTTTTTGTATTTGAAGATTAGTAACGGAAAATCCTAAACGTAACCTAAAAAAATTAAGGAGATGTGGTATGATTGCCAATGAGACAATCCACAGAAATGCAGCGGAGGCAAATTAACACAGTCATGCATATTTTTGTTTTATGCATGACAGTTTCTTTAATTCGTTTTCTGTTGATATATGTCCTAGTTTACCGTTGAAGCTGTTGCTTTTTTGGTATGTTTATTTTTTTTTCGTGCGAGTTACTCTATTAAAGTTGGAAAAAAATATTCCCGACATTCGGAAAAGTTCGAAAAAAGACTTCCCGGATCCCGAAACCTGATCATATACTGCATTCAGTCTCTGTCGGGACGGTGTTAAAATATCACCGTATAAAAATTTTCATTCAAACAATATATCCTTATAATATTTATTTTCTTATCCATATAATATGTATATAGTACTTTGTATATACTTTGTATATATATATATACAACTCGTCTATATATATATGGCGTTGATTTGAAATAAAATCTGTTTTAGTTAAAACGGTCGAGTTCAATGGCACGTGCTAGTAATCAACCGGGTCAACAGGTAACAAAATCAATGATCCATAACGTAAGAAAGTACATGCCTATTATATTTTACAATTACTCTCATCATCATTCTTGATAAAAAGGTCTAAACTTTAATAAAGAATGAATGAACACGTATTAGTGATGTCTGACCTTCAGTTTTATATATAAATTAATGCTTATGTTTTTTTTTATATTGAGCAAAGTAACGAATGTGAATCTATTAAACGTTAAAGGTTCTTACAATATCATATACCAAAAGACCATGCAAAATATTTGAGCGCCGCATGTAAAACCATTAAAAAAACATGTACTGTTAGGAAGTTTGTTTAGTATTCAAAAGAAACGTTTCGCTTCTCTATATAGTTTAGAGAGTATTCCTTTAAATTGTGTCAGTTATATAAAGTAGTGTGTATTTGTATTCTATTTATTCATCTAAATGTATCATTGTAATATACATTTTGTATTTCACAACTATATATACTATAAGTTGTAGTGTGATTGATTGTTGTTTAAAGTCCAGTGGCAAATACTTCATGCATGTTCAGGACCAGCTGTAAGTTTATGACATGTATGGAACTCACCGGTGTAGTTTTCACGTGTTATAATAGATAAAAGAATAATTAATTTTTAAGATATCGAAACATGAAGGAGGCAAGGCGCATGGATTACCCGCACTTATCAGTTATTTTCTCTTTTTTGTCTTAAAAAAAAAAAAAAAAAAAACGATTTTTTTTTTATATGTTTATATAATTTACGATAACTGTGGTGTATACGTGCTGTCAGACGAAAGATACACATGTGCCCTCTAAATATCTTTTTTTACTATGGATTGTTTGCTTTCGTATTGACGTTTAACACACAACTTTAATTACTGACTGGATGTATGTAGAAATTCAAACGTACTGGAGAATGAAGGATGCAAATCCAAGCTTTGAATTAAAATGGTCATTAAATTTGCCACACAAATAAAAGAACAAGTGTAAGTGTTGGAATGACATATACAATATATCAACATGTGCATTGTCGGAGAATTTAATTTTGATTTTACTTTGGTAACTGGACAAAATTGAAGAGAGGCAGCCCAATCTTTTCTCCTTCTTGTTACGAGTACAAATAGATTTTATTTGCTTTATAGACATCGAATAGAATTCAGGGCATAACATTACGGAATATGATCTTCAAAATATACTATTTAATACCAATAACATGTAACAAATACATTGTTTTTATATATATATATATATATATATATATATATATATATATATATATATATATATATATATATATATATATATATATAAAAGTAATTTTTGATCATCAGTGCAAGCAGTAGCGTTTGTTTGATTTTAAAACACGAATCGATCTATACTATTTAAAATTACAATACGCAAGCTGAAACCGTACCAAGTGCAATTATTATTTTTGCACACGACATCTAGGCTGTCGTCCCACCTCTAACCGTAGACGGTTCTCTTGGTGGGGATATTGTGCATTCAACCGTGGATATGATAAAATATATCTGTAATAAACAAAATTGTAATGTTTTGATTGTGTAATGTCTTAATTTTTAAGGTTACGCGGGTTCGGTATTAAGCGGGACAATTGGTATGAACACATTTCGATATACGTGTAAATTATATTAAAAGAAGCTTTCAAACGCAGTTATTTTCGAGGATATTTAAAGATACAAATAAAAAAATCCTTTTTATGTTTTTGAATTAGGCTTTTAATTTCCATTCCTAATTATATATCATTGTAGAAAAAATTTATTTTATACATTTAAAGTACATGTAATTCTTTATGCTAGCTAGTCCATGAATAAAATTGCATAAATCACAAAAACACATTCGGGAATAGCAAGAAAGTTTACCAAAAAAGTAGTGGGAACTTTACTGTTTTTTTTATCATATATATTTCTGATAGTTTTCCCGACCTATTCACCTATTTTCAAACTTGAAAAGGGACCTCTTTCAGCAGCACGAGCCTGGAACATGTACACATGACAGTTGTAAGTAACAGCTATATAAATATACAAGAGAAGATGTGGTATGATTGCGAATGAGACAACTGTCCACAAGAGACCAAAATTACACAGACATTAACAACTATATGTCACCGTACGGCCGTCAACAATGAGCAAAGCACATACCGCATAGTCAGCTATAAAATGCATTTCAAAGATACTATAATTAGAATAAAAGGTTAACGTACTTACAAAATATGTCATCTTAAAGAATGTGATTTCACAAATAAATTATTTTCAAATTCGCAGTCCAAGTCAACCTAAAATCGGTTACACACATTTTTAATGTTATAAATCCATTCCAACAATATCATTTTAAACACACACTAGCTTGCCTTTTCAATAATTTGAATAATACAAATTCAGCTAAATTTTGTTTATTCCCATCGACAGAGAAATCTCACACTCATCCCAGACGTTAATAATACTCATGCACTTCAATTTTGATAAACAATTTATTGATACGGATGACAACGCTTTAACATACGGTTACATTAAGGTTAAAAAAAAATGTGAACTTGTTTTTAATTGAATTCAAAGATAGATTAAACGGTAGCTTTAGGAAGCAACCATTTGATTTTCTGGGGGTGGAAAGGGGGGGGGTTATGTTTTTTTTGGAAAAAAAAGTTTGTTTCGAGTTTTGGAAAAAAAATAATTTGTTTTTGACTCTGAGAAAAAAAATGTTTGTTTTACCCTCAGCTGACACTATATGTAATGCTAATATTGAAGGAAAAAAAATTTGTCGCCAAAAAAATGTTTGGAAAAAAAATCCCCCCCCCCCCCCCCCCCCCCCCAAGAAAATCAAATGGTTGCTGCCTTAATAGTGAAATGAACTATTTTTTTGAAGACTCGCCTAAATGTATGTTGCATAGATGTATTAGATCATGCTGTAAATTATATTTATAAAACCATTTATTTGTAAATACCGCATAAATCAGTCTGTTCACTGTTTGAATATAGAAACTTGTCGATTTTATAATATTGAGAGATATCCGAGATTTTGTAATATGGTGTGATAAACAAGTAATTGAAGATGAATATCATTTTATTTTAGTATGTGAAAAGTATAATGAACTTCGAAAGAAATTTATCAAACCATATTGTTGGAGAAAACCGTCGAATCTTAAACTTTTTAGACGATCAATGCATTTGAAAGGGGGCATATATATACAGTTGGAACTCGCCCCTTTTTTATGCTCGGTTGGGACCCCCTTTTAAAGTGGTTGGGTTCTCACCAGTATCTGTTCAATCCGATTTCAATTATTTCGTAAAATACGTTTTTTGACAGACATTACCTTTATCTGATTATCATAATATTCCCAGTTTAAGGAAAAGAAAAGACATTTTTTCTATATATTTTTTTACAAAGTTGCTAATGGTTTAATTATGTCGTAATTTGCTAGGTCAGTGTCGGATTCCGGGCGACATAGCGTACACTTTCCTTTTAATTTTTAGCGTTATTAATATCGTAATTTTTGTATCCTTGCTATCCTTGCTAAATCTTCTACTGTATATCACAGCTAGTGAATAAGTCTAAATGTCCGTACAGTGTATAGTAAGATCTTTTTTCCACACATGGACATTTCATAAGTATAGAAAGTTCGCTATAGTGTTCCATCATGGTCTTAGTGCAGTTTCGAGAGCTTATAGTGCACCGAGGCGGCCTAGGTTATTTTTAGACGCACCGTAAAGTCCTAGTCACACCATTGCAACAACGTCCTGTTTTGATAAATTTGTTAAAATGCTGGGACCATGATACTAATAGTATAATATTTCCCTTTTAAATAGTAATTGTTATGAATGATAATATTTTACATGTATGCTGTCTAATTTTTTAAATAGTTATTTGGTTAATATGGTGTCTCGTAAGTCATTTTTGGACAGGATATTTTTGTTTTATAGTGTATGTATATTCTGCACGAATAATTTTTATCGCTATCATTATAAAAAACTAGACCATGTGAACCGTATGAGATCGACAAGACAGCTGATTGGATAAATGGGATGAATTGTTACGCCTACATAAAACTGATATCCAATCGAATGCCAGCAGACACCTGTCAGTAAAAACAAATTGTAAGCGTGGATGGTTAGAGATTTATTTGTGTATTCGATATTTGAAAAATAAGTTAGATAGTCACTATTCGTTTTCCCTTTTTTCAGCCGGATTTCAATAACTGTTTTTTACACTTTCTTAATTAACAGAAAGGTATTTAAATAGAAGCGCACCACATGTAACAGTCAGAGATTTACAAGCATTTAATATAGCGACTTGTGTTTTCCGGAACGTCCTATTTTCAATTATTCACAGACTTTTGCAATAATATTAAACCTTTATTTTTTACCTTCAAAAACTGCTCAAACTTTTATTCTCAGACTAGACAGCATGAAAGACATAAACACTTTTATAAGTCAGTGTACACACGGTGTTTTCCAAACTTGGTAATTTCTTCGCCCAGGGATATGAATTTGACATTAAAAGTCCCTCAAAGCTTTACAATACCCGGTCGTGTCATTTCCGTATATTGTAGATGGAACGAGTGATATACATACACCAGACATGCATGTTCCCTTACAGGTAAATTTTACCTTTTTGGAGGACTCCTAAGTGGGGATGCGTTGCATGTGTGCTAATCTAAAAAAAATCCAATCTTTTATTTTTCTAAACTGCGTTACATGCAAATGCGAAATAATTAGTGTTGTTTGTTCAGTCCAATTTATTTATAAATATTAATTTATTCTTTTGAATAAAAAAAACTACGCATGTAAACTTCAATGAATACAATAGTATTTAATACTAGTAGCCTAAATGTAAAACAATGCAGCAAGATTTGAGGTTGAAGCGGCTCGATCAAAACGTGAATAGATGAGAAATTGTCATCATTCTTCTAATTAATTACAAAGTATTTTGTGAGAACAAATACTTATATTTTAGTGATGGTGATTCATTGTTGTTTGCCTCAGTCACCTCCAGTGGCAAATATTTCATTCGTGTTCATAACGAGAACACAAGTTTTAAATATAATAGGAAGCACTTCAAATAGTCGTTCGACAATAAGATTAAAAGTAAACTTGAAATACGGTAACCACTGAATAATGAGAGAAGATTTAATAAGGATAGAAATTTAGCCTTGCAACAGCTCGCTACAGTGGGACCACTAACATCATTGAGGAAGAGTTTTCAATTTGCAGAGAGCGATGGTCCTCTCAATCTACTCTGATGTCGGCCATCTCTATTCATACGTGTAGATACCAACATCACATAAAGGTATCTAATTTAGATAAGATCATGACTTTAAAATCGCATTAGTAACGGTGATAATTCTGTTAAACTGTATTGTTTATTATGCTCGAGTTTTTGGTATGATCATGGAAGTATTATATTGACGTCAATATAATACTTCCATGGTATGACTATGCGACCTCTCTACTGGTTGGTCTCGTGAGAATAAGTTCACCTCAACAGCGAGAGGACTTTAGTCCGAATCCCAAACGGGTCTAACAAAGAGTTTTTTTCTTTCTTTCGAACTGTTAGCTTGTGAACTTACACGTTAAAAATCCATCTCAGTGTGTCGGTCTAGTACAAAGCAGGCTTAATTTTCATATTATATTTCCATATTATAGTTTTGGCCTGAATCTACTGATTTATATCACACCTGCTATAATTTTCAACGATCGAAATAAAAAAAAATGGTACGTGAAATATTTCTACGGAACACTTGCATTTTTGTCTAAAAAAAATCACTGCTCCCGTATTATTTAGTCTTGTTGCGGTTTAGGCTTTTTATTCTGTATAGGTTTCTTTCTATAACAAAAATCTGTGTGTTGACTCTTAATGTTTTGATTGATATGTGTCGTTGGGTTGTTGTCGTATTAATGTATACCTTTAAAATTGTTTTCAAAACCAAATGATTGATTGGGTATAGAAATATTCACATCTCCCGTTCGACAGTATATCTTTGCTAAAATTGGGTGCGGACGTTTGGTTGTTCGGTTGTATAAATAAGCAGCCGCATTTGGTCGAAAAAAAAATAGTCTATGCATGGTGTAGTGAGAGTTTCGCGCTATCTATACGTTAAAAAAAAGTGAATAAATCGTTGAAGGGATATACGAACTTTGATTGAAATTTCTAAAAAACGAAAAAGGTCACCTGAATCTCCAAGTAAGCCAGTCGCATGGTTGTCAACTTGAATTTAACACTTTAGAAGAAACGAAACGGCCAAAATAAGTTTAGTCTTATTATAAATTGTTGCCAACTTTTTCGTCCGTTTTTGCTTTTATGACAACTTTACCAGATATATATATATAAAGATTTGACAGTAATTGTTTCACCAAAACGAGCTCAACTACATGTCGTTGTTTTACGCTTCAACATAAATGCATATGTATGTATACAATGGAGACTGTTTTCTGTTCTACTGCCCTGGTCCTAGATTGGCTGTATACAATCTAACCCCTGACATGGACTACTTTATTAAATGTTTACAAACAAATAAATGCAAAGAGAAAGATTCGGAAAGAAATTCTAAAATTTACGCTAAAAAATAAAATACACAAAAAAAATGGAAACAGTTTTAGACAATTATCATTTGAGAACTATATATAATTAGCATACATCACTAAATGAAACTGATAAATTGATTGCTCCCTTAATGTCCAGTGGCAAATATATCACGCATATTCATGACGAGATGCGAAATGGATCGACCTGAAGCAAATGATTGATACATCACCAAGACAGTGAGTTCGCTGAGGTAAAACGTATGCCGTACTAGAATGCTGTATGGATTTTGCTCATTGTTAAAGGCCGTACAGTGACCTTTGAACGACTTTGACCCCCCCCCCCCCCCTTGCAGAGCTATAGAAAAACAGTACATTAAGGGGTGTTACACAGACTCTTTTTTGATGATACACAGACTCTTCTTAATTGTTACACGGACACTTTTTATGAATAGAATCACTCGTGCATGATCAGTGAGTTCATGGGCACTTTAATTTTCAATTAGATTTGAACTTTTTGGTTCACCGACTTATTTCCTGTCTTTTTATTGGATAAAATATTTACGTTAGCATCAATATCTATTTTCCGAAACATTTCCAGTAAAATACTATTCATATTAGTACACCAAGGGATTAGACATTTAACTTCAAGGGAGGGGGGGAGGGTATGGTATAATAAATCAAATTGTCATCACTGTTGGGTTTTTCGTCTGAATATTTTACATTAACGGTGTCAGATGCCTCATTACAGGCTGAACCTTTTATAAGGTGCTCATTATAAAGTTTTAGTTTTTGGTCATTGTTGAAGGGTGTGCAGTGACCTATTATATAGTGACTAACAAGTAAATCACTTGGTCTACATGGTTTAAATGGTTGATAGTCGTCTCACCATATCTCCTTAGGCCAAAATAAAAATTGTTTGTTTCCCCTCCCCACACCCAGGTAAAAAATAAGCCCCCTGGGATGGGAAACAGACATTCTTTTAAATGTGGACTTATTCATGATCTTTTTATTGAAATTCTGAAATAAGAAGATTTTACTAGTCTATAAGTATCACATAAACTTTACATTATCAATAATCCATTAAAATGAAGTCCAGTCAAAATAACCATGCCAGACAGATATATAGGACAGATAATTTCATGAATTTCATGAATTTTTGAATTTCACAGTTCTTCCATACCCCAAATTTATGGTTAAACGTTTATAGTAACCATAGAAACAGAGAAAAAGACTAAACATAAAAACCATGAAAATGGTGTCATTGTCAGATGAAATAAGCCATTCAAAAATGTCAAACATGTACAACTTACATTTATTCCATAATTATGCCAAAAGTAGTGATCCTATACATGTACAATGTAGCTTATAGCTTATGAGAAACATTGATGACCTTCGGCTATTGTCTGCTCTGAAGTTGGGTTGTTGTCTTTTTTGGCACATTCCCCATTTCCAGTGTCAATTTTATTAGCATGATTAGGAAGTATAAACTGAGAAACAAACCTAACCATGTTAACATTGTATCAAACTGAAATAACCTTAATCACTTAAATTATCCATGAAGGTCAAGGTCAGGTCAACCCAACCTGATAGACAAGTAGATCTTTCAAGATACTCATATACAATAAAATGTATCCAATTACATATATAAAATATACAGTATAAAAAAGCATTTCATTGATTAAGTAACAGTATATTTTACATGCAGTCATTGAACCATGAAAATGGGGTCAGGTGCAATGTACATATAATGGCAAACTGAAACATCATAACATATTAATTACCTACTAGCATCTGAATATAAGACAAGAAACATCCAGCTCTTTTAGCTTTTAAAATGTAAAGCTCTATAAAATAGCTTACATCATCACCCCAAGACTGTAATACAAATTTCTTGTATACAACCAACTTTCATGACTTTTGTGTAAGGCGAGACAAAATAAAATGATACTTTGAAGTACATGTATTGTTTAATATGTTTGACTACTATTATAAAATGCCAGTTTCAGAATGAACAGTAATTTAGAAGATTATTAAAATACATGTAGATACATTCAGACTATTATAACTATACAGCAAGCTGTCATTCGACTCTAACCAACAACCATGCCAGGGCTGTAAACTAAAGCTTGTCTAGGTTGGTAAAAACTTCCATCATCATGCATATATATGACACTAACCAATAGTGATGGACCGTGACAGACCCTCATGGAAAGTAAAGGAGGTTTAACACTCCCTGGTGGTACATGTAGCCAACAATAGCAATGGCAGCATAGAAACTCTTATTATATCCAAATTCTTATTTCAAATGAATAATTATCCAAGGTGAATCAGATGATGTATGATCATGATGCTGCATGTTTAGTATTGACAATGATTGATATTCACTGAAACTAGAAATTTCCATTATTCCAATTTTCTATTCTTAATGATATAACTATCCAAGATAATCATGGAATTAAGATATGATGCACTACTAATATTCCTAGAAAACTTTAAATTCTCTTTATTTCAAATTGTTAATATTACTTATTTCAAATATATATATATATATATCAAAGGTATGCTCTGTCACCAAGTAATGTAGTACATTGTATTTCCTACATTTTTTCTATGAATTGTAAGTTTGCTATTTGTTCAATTCACAATTCTCTTTTTGTCCAATCAGATCATCCTATCAACTGTACATCATGACATAATGCTGTTAGCTCTATCAACGTTATTTCCAAACCAATAAGTAACACAAAATTATGAATGAATCCACCATTTCACAATTTATAGCTACAGGTACAAATGAGGTACCATATGAGAGTAACTTAGTGACACTATATATTTCCTATATATACATTGATATACATGATATATGCCGCTTCATAATCTGGCTGGGAATCATGCTCAAACCAATGTGATATCTTATCTACAAAAAAAACATACATTAAGAATAAAGTATTTATTATATATAAACTTGTATAATTTATCTACAAGAAAAACTAGCAATCATAATTTGCTTGACAACAAAGTTTAATGATGTAAAGAAATGAATATATGACTAATACAATTTAATTGATAAGTCCCTTATGAGAAGAAGAATAAAACCCTTTTTTGAGGTTCTATTTCTAAAACAAAATGTTCTCTCTTTCTACATCAATGTTTTCTTAGGTGTATACTTCATTGAAGGGTTACTGTCTAATAGAGGCTATAGCATTGTATAGCACTATACTTGTTGTGATCAATTTATAATACTTTTTTATTTTAAAATAGAATTTGTTGAATATTACTACCAACGTGACATGGTGACAAAGCAAATAGTATTTATAAGATTCTTCTTCTTCTTTATAATCCATCAACATACTGATGATAACGTGTCCGGCACTTATTTACAGTAACTATGCCGCGCATGCGTGGGATCTAATTTTTATTTAGTCATGACAGTCATGACAGTGAATAATAATTAATATACAAAAGATAAAAATAAAAATTTCAACATAATTTCTTTTTCTTGTTATAACATATATTTAAGTTCTACAAAATTTAGAGCATAACAAATCATTTATAACAAAATAATGAATCATACCCGGTAAAATCTTAAATTTCTTATCACAAAAGATGAAAAGTGTTAAAAATTATTGTTAAGGATGCAATGTCGTCTCATCATTTGGAATCAGGCATGTCAGGGCACAATATCAATATACTCTTTTTTTTGCCCCGGGCAATTTTGAGGTTATTGCATATATATAAACCCAAGCCTTGAACATGTTGAAGGTATTCATAACACATATGTGACAAATTATAATTATTGTACATCACCCACCAGTGGCTATATAAATAGGTATATCATCGTCGTAACTAGTCTGAGATTACTCTGACGTCCAAACGGCTGTTTTGCCAGACAAGCTTGTCTCGGACTACATGGTAACATGTGAAGATTGGTTGGTTATTGGTTAATAAAAAAAAGTGACAAATATTTCATGCAAATTTAGGACGTGACAGTTATCAATACATTAACCATGTTAACATACAATATATAGGATTACTCGATCAGGGGTTTAGGTCTTGTAACTGTTGTATAGGCCATCCCGCACAACCATACCATTGTGAATACCCCACATGTCAATGCATGTTAGGCAATAAACAGGGGTGGATCCCGCCATTTTTAAAAGGAGGTTTAAACCATACTAGTTTATATGTAACTTTTTAAATCATGCATTGATCTTCCAAAAAACATGAAAAAGGGGGGGGGGGGGGGGTCCAATCACAGGAACAATTTTTTAACAAGCCCAAATTCTTACTTTGCCTTTGAACAGGCTACTATCCAAGAGTGTGGAGTATTGGAACGTCGATTCATACCTGTATGCACAAATTTAACAAATGTGAACATTTTTCCTTCAAATTCTTGGGTGATGATCCATAATCAATGATTATTCTGATAGACATGTATTAAAATATTCATTTCTACTCACCAATTGCAATTTCCAGCTCAGCTTATATTGTACTATAGTTTCCTTCTACCATGTCAACGATTTTATGTAAAATAAGTTAGCTATTAGAAGCGCTGACACTGCCGACACACATGCGACATGAATGCAACAAAAATAAAGAGGGTACGGTAACGTTAAATCGTTTACGGGCGAAGAATTATTTTCCGTTTTTAATTAAACTTGTCAGATTTGATTAATTATCGTCGAAAAATGTCCCTAATGGATAGTCATTCAAATTAAACCAGCTTTATTATGCTGTATGCATGTAATATATATGTAACCTGGTCTTTAAATGTACTTTAAGTACAGTGTCTGACGTATTTATAAACATTTTCTTGATTATTTATCCTATTTCAAATATAAATATGAATGAATTTATAAGCCTTTTTCTGCTATAATATTCAAACTTTATTTTTTAACGAAGGCTTCTGGTATGTAGTTTTTTTTACAAAAGGCTCTCGCATTATAGACACATTAAAAAATAAAGATGGAAAGTCAAACGCATGAGTCTGGCAAAAATAAAGTTAACGGACAATGTCATGACAATAAACAGAAAACGATAAAAGACAGAGTTATATCTATATATTTTTTTCCCTGCCTCAAATTTACTCAAATGCAATTTATATAGGTAACATAAAAGATAAATGATAATGCATTCATTTACAAGATCACGTTTTCAAGTGTTCACGGCCGACATCCGTTATTATTAAATAAGGGTGTAAAAATGAATGACAAATTCTTCACCACGTACGGCAGTCTGTAATTGCATATAAAACGTATTGCAATCACTTGTAAACCATTAAATACAAAGGTTCAGGTGCTTATATTCAATAATCAAATATTATTTCGGCAATCTGTTGATTTTTTTTAGTCAATTCGCGGCGATTTGTGCAGCAGTATGACTTTGAGCTACTTTTTTTATTTATATAATTATAAAACAGTGTTAAATAATTAAATAGGAAGAAGTTAGAATTAAAATTGAATATTTGTTTTATTTAAATAACATGATTAAGGGGACGTGGTAGACTTTCAGTTAAAAAAATCGTCTTCTTTCACAGTTTTATTTTATTCTTGAAAGGGGAGCAACCCCTGATAAATAATGGGAAAGTTTCACTCGTTTTGTGTCCAAATTATTAAAATCTGAACACGACTGGACACGGTCTGACAACATCTTGACGTCAGTTTGTATCCATGGTCTGTTTTGGTCTGACACGGTCTTAACGGATCTAAACAGCTCGCTAGAAGATACAGTCTTAAATATCTTGACATGCCTTAACGGGACTAATTTACCTAATGAGACTATCGATCCGAATGGAGACTGAACGATCTGACAAATCTTGACGTTTTCCTCTAGCGGTAAATCCAGTCAATTAAGATACGATCAGACCAAAATGACCGTTTCAGACTGAAATCGTGCTACTAGTGTCAGTGAATCTTTCAATCTCTGTTTCAACTAACAATAATTTTGATTCTGTTAACTTCTGTTTTTCTTTCATTTTCTCAATTTGTTCCTTCAGCTTATTGTCCATTGTAGTCAACGAATTGATGTCTCTTGCACATTTGTTCTGTTTTGACATCATGAGTGTATTTTTCTTCACTGTATGTTCCTGAACTTCAGTTAACTTTCTGCCAAAAGCTTCTGTTTTATTATATACAGCAGCGATTGTTTCCTTTATCTGTGCAGTTCCGTCTGAAAGAAAAGCTGATTCACTCATTTATTCAAATATTCCTTAACAAGAAGCTACTGTAAATACATTGTCAGTAAGAAATGCTTTAAGAGGTCGAGACTAATTGTACAACACCACGCCAAAAAGAAAGTATAACAATGAGCAGTCCGCCTTATACTTTTAACGAACTCGTACAAACTGCATTTGGGTCTTTGTACACATCTTCGCTAGCCAAGGATTCAATGTTGCGCCATCTATCGGAAGATTAAAGTCACGCCCATTCCGAATACATTATTCTTGACAAATGGTAGCACTTGAACTCTTCAATTCGGAGGTAGCGTCTAGATTTTACACACTTGGTTAAGCCGTAAATGAAAATATACGTCAACATTCATGCATTTGTGCATGCAATATTAAAAACATTTAAGTTGTCACTAAATATAGTGGTATGTTTAATGATGTAAAGACGTGTTGCACAATAAACACGTGACGATTGTTTACAAACATATTCTACATTTACACGTCATCATGTAATAGACGCTTTTTGATTGGATGCAGCGAGTTTCTACTGCAACCAATAAAAATCCTTACCGTGTGTCTCCGAAATTTTATCTCAATTCACCAAAGGTTGAGAGAACGCAGAGTGGATCGTAACCCTTGGCTAGCGAAGATGCTTTGTACAAGGCAGTACATGTTACCGATGCTTTTAGAACATAATTCTAACCAAAAGAACATTAAATTGAAACTGCAATCATAACCACACAAGATTCAAAGATAATCTGTGGATTATACAACGGTTTGATCGTATTTCATATTCGTTAAAAAGTAAAATCACAAAAATACTGAACTCCGAGGACAATTCAAAAGGGAAAGTTCCTTATCAAATGGCAAAATCAAAAGCTCAAACACATCAAACTAAAGGATAACAACTGTCATAAATGGGGGTAAATGATGCAACTGAATGATGACGTAAAAATATGAAGAATGTTAACCGCGGTAAAAGCTGTTTAAACGTGTTATCCCAAAAAAGCAAGTTTGTTTGCCATTACTTGTGTCGGTTCGTTATTCTTAATGATATCCACCACGTTAAAGAATGATAAAAGAGACGTCTCTGATCTACGGAAAGATACGTGATTAGAGATTGATAAATAAAATATAAGTTCTAAGAATTCCCAGTCAATCATTGAAAGATAGATAGTACACAAAGTTATAATGAAATCCGACGTAGTAAACCTTAAAGATGAAACTGATTGCATTTAAGTACGTGTAATTATGTGTTCCCCCTTTGCCAATTTGAAAAATAATAAGAACGATAAAACCCTATTTGGTTCTTCTTACCATCTATTTTCTGTTCAAAAGTTGAAAGTGTAAGATTGTATGATTTCCCGAAAATGTCCAGGGCAGTTTTCATCCTCTTATCTAATACACTTTCCACGACATCTTTCATCTCTTTAGATACAGCCAACTTTACCTCCATTCGTATTAGTTCCCTCAGCTGTCTGGTTAAAGTAGTTATATCTAACTCAGCCTTTAACGGTGCACTGAGCTTTGAAATAAGCGGGATGTCAATTGAAGACGAACAATTGTCATTTTCGCAAGAATCTGCACTAGCGTATCCATGCAGAAAAATGCTGATTAGAACAAGTGTAGATACATACAACATCTTAAACTCCATACTGAAATTAAACTTTTCGTGAAAACATCTATATCATATACTTTAAATCTGATGAAATATTTGGCAGAATTGATTTTCTGTTTTACATTATATAGTGATATGTAACTATATCTTTTGAACAACAGTTTATTTTGACACGCAATACAGAAAGAAGATTTAATCGATATTGTTATTATAAATGAAACTGAATTTCTGTACAAGTACATCAATATATAAAATAAAAACAAAAAATAGACGAATAACAAATTAAATGCTTATACAATTTATCAAAGATGATTAAAGGGAAACCAGTTATGTTTCTAAATAAAGGCAACAGTAGTATACCGCTGTTCAAAACTCATAAATCCATGGACAAAAAACAAAATCGGGATAACAAACTAAAACCGAGGGAAACGCATTAAATATAAGAGGAGAACAACGACATAACACTAAAATGTAACACATATAGACAAAATCCCACGAGAATAACAAATATAACATATATATATAACATCAAAACCAAATACATGAATTTGGGATAGACAAGTACCGTGACACGTCTTATCGCAATGTGAATTTACACTCAAAAATAAGAGAAAACAAACGACACAACGTTATAATGTAATATACACAGAAACGAACTATAATATAACAATGACCATATTCCTGACTTGGTACAGGGCATTTTTAAAGGAAAAAATGGTGGGTTGAACCTGGTTTTGTGGCATGCCAAACCTCGCACTTTTATGGCCATGTGAAATATAACATCAAAATGACAACACAGGACTACAATATAAATAAATTGGAGAACACAATTGACAAAGAATCACACGAACAACAGTCAACAAAAGGCAACAAGTTCAAAATTTTAATACGCCAGAAGTGTATTTTGTCCACACAAGACCTATGTGTGACGCACAGATACAAAAGTTTGAAAGCCGAAACGAGTACAAAGTTGAACAGCATCGAGGACCAAAAGATCAAAAAGGTTGTGCCAAAAACGGCAAGGGTTTTCCGTTAAGTTACCAGAAAATCCCTATAATTTAGAGTAATTTATACTTATGCAAACAGTAAATTTAATAAAATGAATATTCAAAAGATGTACATGATAAAGCTGAAGTATTAACTAATTACAGGAAACAACTGAAATACATTTAAAAACTCTTTATGAACGTGCATCTTAATTATATATTCATATATGACTTTCAGAACAATCAATTTTCTTAAATAATTTAAAAAAAAATCGATATTAAATGCATCTCATTTCTTCTTTTTTTTTCTCTTTACACATCAAATTATATTTTTTCTAAATTTTATTTCACTCTGAAGCGTTCACACAGATTGGAAAGTATATGCTGTTAAATGTTGATGCCGGATCATGACATATGAAATGATACTGGTCTCTAATATATTATAGATCAAATGATCAATGAGCCCTGGCATTTTCTATTGAAGAAAAAAAGAATTTTTACTTTAATTCATAATCGCATTCCTATTCATAATCCAATTTTCTAAGTGACACCTTGAATAAAAGAGGGAAGATAAAGAAAACATATTTTGGTTTACTCGTATCAGCCTCTCGATGTTTAAATTCAAAGATTTAATAGATTTTTTATTTATTAACAATTACATAGATTTCTTATAAAAAGCATTGTAAAATAAAATGATTGATTAAAATATGAAAACTGCGGGACAAAAGCTCAGAATTTTTGTATGTTTTCGACTTAACATCATCTGTTTTTTTATTGAATAGAAATTATAAAATATAAAATGACGAAATAAATGCCAAATGATGTTATAGCTAGGGTCAGTCTCAGATTGAGAGTAAGCAGAAGCAATGCAAACATACTTCATATTAATAAAACAAAATATATTGAAGAGGGTTATGTAAGTGTGACTTGCTGTTATTTTTTATTTTCATTTCAATTTTATCATTTATCTTTTATGTGACTTTATTTTTTCAAGTTCTAAGCCTAGGGGCTTGCTTTACATGTTGATGATAATACTGATTTATTCGTCTCGAAACTCCTCTCCGATCTCAACATTGAAAGTCATGGGAATTTAACAGGCAATTATATAAATTTATAAGTGTATAACTAACCTATAAAGAAAAGTAAAATCACAAAAATATTGAATTTAGAGGGAAATCAATTCGGAAAGTCCATAATCACATGGCAAAATCAAAAACCAAAACGCATAAAAAGCGAATGGAAAAGAACTGTCATATTCTTGACTTGGTACAGGCATTTTCAAATGTAGAAAATGGTGGATTAAACCAAGTTTTACAGCGCTAACCCTCTCACTTTGATGACACTAATAAATTGCACTCGGTCCCTTTTGAAAAAAGTTTCTTATAGTCTTAAAATTATCGTGCCAAGAATAAAATAATATTGATATAAATGAATGCAGTAATAAATAGCATACTTAACATTGAGTTCAGTTGTGTAATGAGCGCTTTTTATCAAATTAACGAGTGTGTGTTATATCATGTAACAATGTAACAAACCAAATCAAACACACCCGTAAAAATAACATTATCTCACCTGAAAATGCTTAACAACAAGACGCAAACAACTGCCACTTTGTGTTTGACCTATATTAAATAAATATGAAAACGCATTAGATAGGGGATACTGTAGTTGTGGACATGTTTAAATGTGAAGGTGGCACTATCAAAATGTTCGTCTCTAGATTTTTTTTTATTTTCTACCTTCGGTTTCTGGGTCATCGTAGCAAAACGTTTATTTCCTTTCCTGCTATTCCTGATTATGAATTACTCTAAAATATACATTTATCCTGAAGCAATAACTATTATACAACTCTCCTATACCAATGGAAATCGACTAGTTCCTAAACAATTTCTTTAATCGTACCTGTTCTGACGACACTCATTGTTGAAAAAAGGAAAGATAATCAAATATATTTATTCGTTAACAACTGATGTTAACAAAGAAGAGTGTGCAACTTACAAGTCATGTCTAGAAAACTATGAAGCTGAGTATAGTAAATATACAATCTGTAAATACTGTTTCTGATATAATACTAATCTGTATCAATAATGGACGTCTTTCACTGACCAGTGTCCAGATAAATTCTACCCAAGGTGCACAAAGGAAAACTAAACTTAATCACCGGTAACTAAGAAACAGTCAAACCAATAGTTTAATATGACCCCCAAGAATATGTATGAGTAACAATTCTAAATCATAAATTATAAACTAAATCAAATATTAAAGGATAAAGGATAAATATTCTTTAGTAAAAAAAAAAATACTATGCAAGAGTGAAATAATTAAACTAAGACTCAATAAGAATTTAATACGTAGATTTTTAATATAAATCAATGATTTCTAAAGTTCAAATTACATAGTTTAAGAAGCAAGAAAAATCACTCTGCTACACATTATTGTCTGCCGAATCCAAATTCAAAGGACCGTTTAAAGCACAAAATTGTATTTTGCTTGAATATATGTACTATCATTTATGAAAACAAATATTATTAGAGTCTTTTTTAGCCACCATGGTGTCAATAGAATGTTTTAGTCAACTATCTATGCGTGCATGTTTGCACAGCTAGGACTGGTCTATTACATGAAACCAACCAAATATTTTGGTTTGGGTTGCTCATCCAATTGTGTCAAGTTATATAACAGCAGTTGTGTTTTACAATATACAATTATGACCCGTATGTCAACACGAGAAGGTTATTTCATGGAGGGCGCAGCCTGAAGTGAAATAACTTTTTAGGGTTGACAATTTTGGACATTCATCGATTCTATTGGGCCACAATTGTTTTATTATACCGAACTAACAGTGGAAGGGCATTTCGAACACTTACTATAATGTCTATATTTTTTTAACATACCACACATGCACAGACTAACGTTTGATAATACATTCGTTTTAGAATTTCTCGAATTTACATCAAAAGTAGAATCTTTTTGTAAAATATTGATGGCCCTGAAAAGGACCGTTTATTAGAGATATCACTCGCAGCTCTATTCATGTCAAATGCCTCATTTCCTCGTCTTTCGATGAGCTCCAGGTGTAACGTTTTGCCATTTTGGTTATTTTACGTCTGAGACGTCATGTTCATGGGAGGTAACTCAAGTACAAATCAAGAAACTTAAAAGGTTATTCACCGGTAAATAATAGGGTTATTCACCGCTGGTTTGAATTTTTAGGGTCGTTCGTCCTTCCTTGCAATTGAATGAAAATTAACCGAATTATTCCATGTCACGTGATAACGTTTCAACCAATAGAATTGTTTGAAATATATGTAAGGTATAATAATACGAAATGTACTATCAGCTACAAAGAGTTTGTTGTTTGCATCTTTGTCAGGTGTATTTGCATGATCACTTTAATTCTGAAGTCTGATATATGTGTTCTCATTGTTTTCGGCGGTTGAATTCCAATTATTGTCAAGTTAACTAGTTATAGAATTAGGTAGATGTGATATGATTGACTTTGAGACAAGAATCCACTCCACAAAAGTTCAAAAACTATATATAACCGTACAGACTTCAACAATGAACATAACTAATACCGCATAGTCAGCTATGCCTGTTTTAGTTTCTCACATAATTTTGTCATTGTAACAATTAAAAATGCATACAAGTGGGATGTTTAACTAGCTATGACTCCAGGTTGTACCAACTTTTTCCAGACAATATCTGTACCAAATCAGTTATTTGTCAATTAGTTCCGTCGTCTGAGAAAGTCAACGGTTTTTAATTTTGTCCGTTGAATTTCGGTTATTTTATTTATACTATTTCTGTATTTTTTTCAGATGTTTCGCTTGCAGTCAACTCAGGACCGGAGCACCTGAAATCACTTCCAGTTTTTTAGTGGGTTCGTGTCGCTAATTTTATTGTTTTCTTTGTTGTGTATTGTGTACTGTTTGTTTTGTCGTTGTCTTTGTGGTTTATTTTTTCATTGTCAACTTGTTTGTTAGTTTGAAAATCACTTTGGTGAATTGGCTTCATATTTAGATTTTTTTTTGCTCGAAATGACTACTTATGGTAGGTTAAATACCAAAATTTACGAAAAACGCGATTATTTTAATTTTCCTATAGTCAACTTTTCATTTCTGTGTAGCAACATCTTAGCGGCACCAGAATGTGGAGTATATGTGTCTTAATTGATAAGTTACACTATAGGTAGCACAAAGTACGTTGATTTTGTTGAAGGAGGAATACTGCTTTCTCAAAAATTGCTAAAACAGGGCTATGAATCAATCAAGTTAAGATCATCACTCAAGAAATTTTACGGTCGCCATCATTAGCTGATAGGTCATTATGACAAAAGTGTGTCAGAAATCATATCTGATATTCTTCCTCGGTCATAATAATCTTCCATTATTACCGAACAGAATAACGAAATAACACGTATGGTGCCGTATACGGTGCAGGAATTGCTTACTCTGCCAGAGCACCTGATTTCACTCCCGGTTTTTATTGGAGTTCGTGTTGTTTCTTATTTATTATTTATAACTGTTGATGTAAATGTCCTTTGGTTTTGTGAGTCTTTGTTTACTCCTTGGTTTTGATTGTTATTGTCTACTACTCTATTTTTCAGTACTATTCAGTAGCTTTATAGACAATTCAGTATGGTGCGGATTTGTATAAGCTAATAACAACTTCTGAAAAGGATCTAATCCCTCGAAACGAATGAGTTCAGAAATTGACCGAAAGACAGAAAAACTGAAATTACTAAATAATGTATTTTTAACTCTATTTAGAGCTGTTCAGACATAAATCATCATAACAGATAAAAATAGGTCTATTAATGTATTCTATCAACGCGATCGTGCTTTGACTTGTTAAACCTTAATCGTTGTAAATAAGCGTCAAGGTTTATAATGGATAGTTTGTTGTAGGTCAGGAAATCTAGTGTAAATTTGAGAAGCTTATAGTGTTCCGTAGCAGTTTTCAGTCGATGTGTTGTTAAGAAGTGTTAACACACGATATTTTTCGTAAATAAAAGAAGTTGAATAAACGCTCTGAAATTAAAAGTTAAAAAATGTAAAATCCAATGTAAGCCTTTCGAAGTATAGTATAATGATAATATTGTTATTTCTGTGCGTACCTGATAACTTTGCCATGGAAACAAAAAATAATACCATCGTGTGTTTTGTTTAGACCGAGGTTGTTGCTTTATTATATATTGATTTTATATACAACATGATCATTTATTAAAAGTTGTCCAATACTTTTACAACGCCAGTATATAGCAACTGACAGTAAATTGGACTCTGTGAAACAGTACAACTAAGTTACGGTTATTTGTTTCATTTATTCATCATCATTTTTGTAACTTTCATTGAGTAGTCCCATCCCTTCCATCCACTCCAAACCACACCCTTTCCATCTGATACACCTTTACCAACATTAACATACTCTCCATTAAGATCGGAAGAACCACACATAGAGGTATACCACCACGGTCCTCCATAATTATCTTTTGCACAATTGTCTCCCTTCCCACGACCGTCATTTTGTCTGTCTGCTGTTGTAAATTGCATATTATTAGCCAAACTGTTTCCTGTAAAAGATAGACATACATTGTGATTGTCATTTACTTGATCAACTGGGTTTTATGTATATTTTAAAAATTAATAGTTTGTCATTTCTGAACGAAATGTAACCCTAACTACTCTCTGTAGTTATTCCAAAAGAAAAATAATTGACATTGGGGATAAGGTGATTTGATTTTTAAATTATCAAATCTGTGTATACGGTCGAGACTGATCAAATGAGAAAAACCCTGATGCACTAACGTACAAACAAATAAAAGTCACTGACCCAGGTTTTTTTTTATGAAATCGCTCTTTGTTTGGAGTGTTTACTCAAAGTATAATATAACAAAAACTATTAAACGAGCATAAAATTTATCTACAGAAAATATATAAACAAAAATTCTAAGAATATCTTCTGAACTCTATTACTTTGAACTAAGTTCCTGATGACATCAACTTACGAAAGCTATACAATAAGCTGACATTTATTTGTTCTTTTCTCTTTTTGAACAGTAATTGATTCAGTTTCAGGCCACAGTATTTTAAACAGTTAATAGTTATATAAAACGAATTGAAAAAATCGATCATCATTTAAATCTTGTTAAGTTTTATGTCTCAAGCTAATTACTATGCATATTACTTTTCATCAAAACTAGTATATAATAATGTATGATAGTTATCAAAGGTGCCAGGATTATAATTTAGTACGCCAGACGCGCGTTTCATCAACATAAGAATCATCAGTGACGCTCATATCACAATATTTATAAAGCCAAACAAGTACACAGTTGAAGAGCATTGCCGATTGTGTTCTTTTGTAAAACATTTGGAACTCATTACGACGAAGTATTATTTTTATTCCTTAAAATGTTTTGGGATTTTCAAATATGTTTTCCACTTATCATGTGTCGGAATATACCTGCATTACCACTATATGAACCATATGACAAGATATAGTTTGAGACTTCATCACCGAGAGAAAAATTATTAAAAACAGCATAACGACTGTTTCCTTCCCAGTCTTCAAGATATATTCTAAGAACGTTGTTTCCCAATCCAGTCAATTGATGAACTCGGTCATTCCCTGAAATTAAAGATATATGAAGATGTGGTATGAGTAACAATAAAACACCTCTTCTTTCAAGAAGGATTTTGAATACTATGTTTTACTCTTTTTTTTTGGCTTACTTGAAAAAGTAAGTTTAATATAGCATTTCGATTATTATCAATATCGTTTACGTTACATCATTATATAAATTTAATAATTGTTTTTGTATTGCTGACCCATTGTTCCATGGTGACCGTATTAACTGAAGACATTCGTTGTACATATACGCATCATATCCGTTACATTTACCAGAATCTTAATAATTCAAAGATCCAATGTAACAGTCATTAACACGATTCAAGAATTCGTGAAAAGTGCTCTTATATATAAACTCATCATAGATACCAGGACTAAATTTTGTATAAAAATTATACGCCAGACGCTCGTTTCGTCTTCAAAAGACTCATCAGTGACGCTCGAATCCAAAAAATTAAAAGTGCCAAATAAAGTACGAAGTTGAAGAGCAGTACGGACCAAAATTCCTAAAAGTCGAGCCAAATACAGCTAAGGTAATTTATGCCTGAGGTAGAAAAGCCTTAGAATTTAAAAAAAATAAAAATTTTGTAAACAGTTAATTTATAAATATAACCATATCAATAATACAACACAAACGTCCTGACTACTGGGCTGGTGATCTCCACCAGCAGTGGCATCAACCCAGTGGTTGTAAATAAATTCATCATAGATACCAGGACTAAATTTAGTATATACGCTGGACGCGTGTTTCGTCTACGAAAGACTCATCAGTGACGCTACGGTTTTAAACAACTACTAATTAAAAAAAAAGTGTTATAATTACTGATGATACAAATAAACGGCAGATACCTACATGACTTTATTGTGGTAATTCAAGGTCACTGTCAGAGCAGATATCGTACTATATACATTATATAAAAGTTTATATAACACACAGACAAGACAGACTTTGTTGAATTGTCGATTATTTGAATAACAAAATACATAGAACTTGATTTCAATGAAAGTAGTAAATACAAAACAAAATGTGTATACTGCATAAAACGACATAACAGACAACATAACGTTGTATAACATGATTAATTTAGTCACATACACATGTTCCTATTCTATACTGGAACATGTATATTCAAAATTGTAATTTAGTGATTATTATGTTTAGTTTCACTTAAGTTAACTCATTTAGTTCTTTATTGATGATTAATGATAAAAACAGGATTTTTTAAAACAAAATTTTGTCTAAAATAATGTATTTGACTTTAATAATGGCACAGCTTTACTAAGCGAGCCAGTGTTGTTTATTTTTTTTTTAATTAAGTTCATTTATATGCTTTGGGGTTTAGTGTAGCTTCCACATTTTTTTGAGAGGTCATTTAAACCTTCAGATACGGGATTTTCACGATTTGTGGGAAACACATTGGTGGCCGTCGGCTGTTTTCTACTGTTTAGTCACCTTGTTGTCTCTTTGACACATTCCCAAAATACGATCTTAATTTTATTATAAGCCAAATCAAGAACTGCGTTTTAAATTTCTAATTGAAATGCGTCAGTAGGAAAATAATCCCAAAAAAAGTAATATAAATAATAGATTACACATACAAATGTTTCAGTATACGATACCTAACCAATGTTTCAATATACTGTATATACCTTACTTATGTTTCACTATACTGTACCTAATCAATGTTTCAGTATATTGTACCTAACAAATGTTTCAGTATACTGTACCTAAGCGATGTTTCAGTATACTGTACCTAACCAATGTTTCAGTATACTGTACCTAACCGATGTTTCAGTATACTGAACCTAACCGATGTTTCAATAAACTGAACCTAACCAATGTTGCAGTTTGCTGTACCTAACCAATGTTTAAGTATACTGTACATAACCGATGTTTCAGTATACTGTACCTAAGCGATGTTTCAGTATACTGTACCTAACCAATGTTTAAGTATACTGTACATAACCGATGTTTCAGTATACTGTACCTAACCAATCTTTCAATATACTGTACTTAATCGATGTTTCAGTATACTGTAAATAACCGATATTTCAATATACTGTACCTTACCGATGTTTCAATATAGTATACCTAACCAATGTTTCGGTATTCTGTACATAATCTATGTTTCAGTATACTGTACCTAACCGATATTTCAGTATACTGTACCTTACCGATGTTTCAATATACTGAACCTAACCCATGTTTCAGTTTACTGTACCTAACAAATGTTTCAGTATACTGTACCTAACCGATGTTTCAGTATACTGTACCTTACCGATGTTTCAATATACTGTACCTAACCAATATTAAAGTAAACTCTACCTAACCGATGTTTCAGTATACTGTACCTTACCGATGTTTCAATATACTGTACCTAACCAATATTTCAGTATACTGTTCCAAACCGATATTTAAGTATACTGTACCTAACCAATATTTCAGTATACTGTAACTAACCAATGTTTAAGTATGCTGTACCTAACCAATGTTTCAGTATACTGTACCTAACCAATGTTTCAGTATACTGTGCCTAACCAATGTTTCAGTATGTTGTACCTAACCGATGTTTCAGTATACTGTTTTTAACCAATATTTAAGTATACTGTTCCTAACCGATATTTCAGTATACTGTACCTAACCAATATTTCAGTATACTGTACCTTACCAATGTTTCAGTATGCTGTACCAAACCAATGTTAAGGTATGCTGTACCTAACCAATGTTTCAGTACACTGTACCTAACCAATGTTCCAGTATACTGTACCTAACCAATGTTTCAGTATACTGTACCTAACCAATGTTTCAGTATATTGTACCTAACCAATGTTTCAGCATACTGTACCTAACCGATGTTTCAGTATACTGTACCTAGCCAATGTTTCAGTATACTGTACCTAACCAATGTTTCAGTATGCTGTACTTAACCGATGTTTCACTGTACCTGACCAATGTTTCAGTATATTGTACCTAACCAATGTTTCGGTATACTGTACCTAACCAATGTTTCAGTATACTGTACCTAACCGATGTTTCAATATACTGTACCTAACCGATATTTCAGTATATTGTACCTAGCCAATATTTCAGTATACTGTACCTAACCAATGTTTCAGTATGCTGTACCTAACCGATGTTTCAGTATACTGTACCTGACCAATGTTTCAGTATACTGTACCTATCCAATGTTTCGGTATACTGTACCTAACCGATGTTTCAATATACTGTACCTAACCGATATTTCAGTAAACTGTACCTAGCCAATGTTTCAGTATACTGTACCTAACCAATGTTTCAGTATACTGTACCTAACCAATGTTTCGGTATACTGTACCTAACCAATGTTGCAGTTAACTGAACCTAACCGATGTTTCAATATACTGTACCTAACCAATGTTTCAGTATACTGTACCTAACCTATGTTTCAGTATACTGTACCTAGCCAATGTTTCAATATACTGAACCTAACCAATGTTTCAGTATACTGTACCTAACCAATGTTTCAGTATGCTGAACCTAACCGATGTTTCAATATACTGTACCTAACCAATGTTTAAGTATACTGTACCGAACCTATGTTTCAGTATACTGTACCTAGCCAATGTTTCAATATACTGAACCTAACCAATGTTTCAGTATACTGTCCCTAACCAATGTTTTAGTATACTGTACCTGCCCAATTTTTCAGTATACTGTACCTTACCAATATTTCAGTATACTGTACCTAGCCAATGTTTCAGTATACTGTACCTAACCAATGTTTCAGTTTACTGTACCTAACCAATGTTTCAGTATACTGTACCTAACCAATGTTTCAGTATACTGTACCTAACAAATGTTGCAGTTAACTGAACCTAACCAATGTTTCAATATACTGTACCTAACCGATATTTCAGTAAACTGTACCTAGCCAATGTTTCAGTATACTGTACCTAACCAATGTTTCAGTATACTGTACCTAACCTATGTTTCAGTATACTGTACCTAGCCAATGTTTCAATATACTGAACCTAAACAATGTTTCAGTATACTGTACCTAACCAATGTTTCAGTATGCTGAACCTAACCGATGTTTCAATATACTGTACCTTACCAATGTTTAAGTATACTGTACCTAACCGATATTTCAGTAAACTGTACCTAGCCAATGTTTCAATATACTGAACCTAACCAATGTTTCAGTATACTGTACTTAACCAATGTTTAAGTATACTGTACCTAGCCAATGTTTCAATATACTGTACCTAACCGATGTTTCCGTATACTGTACCTAACCAATGTTTCAGTATACTGAACCTAACCAATGTTTCAGTATACTGTCCCTAACCAATGTTTCAGTATACTGTCCCTAACCAATGTTTCAGTATACTGTACCTAACCAATGTTTCAGTATACTGTACCTAACCAATGTTTCAGTATACTGTACCTAACCAATGTTTCAGTATACTGTCCCTAACCAATGTTTCAGTATACTGTACCTAACCGATGTTTCAGTATACTGTACCTGCCCAATGTTTCAGTATACTGTACCTGCCCAATGTTTCAGTATACTGTACCTAACCAATGTTTAAGTATACTGTACCTAACCAATGTTTCAAGTTACTGTACCTAACCAATGTTTCAGTATACTGTACCTAACCAATGTTTCAGTATACTGTACCTAACCAATGTTTCAGTATACTGTACCTAACCAATGTTTCAGTATACTGTACCTGCCCAATGTTTCAGTATACTGTACCTAACCAATGTTTCAGTATGCTGAACCTAACCAATGTTTCAGTATACTGTACCTGCCCAATGTTTCAGTATACTGTACCTAACCGATGTTTCAGTATACTGTACCTAACTGATATTTCAGTATACTGTACCTAGCCAATGTTTCAGTATACTGTACCTGCCCAATGTTTCAGTATACTGTACCTGCCCAATGTTTCAGTATACTGTACCTAACCAATGTTTAAGTATACTGTACCTAACCAATGTTTCAGTTTACTGTACCTAACCAATGTTTCAGTATACTGTACCTAACCAATGTTTCAGTATACTGTACCTGCCCAATGTTTCAGTATACTGTACCTAACCAATGTTTCAGTATACTGTACCTAGCCAATGTTTCAGTATACTGTACCTAACCAATGTTTCAGTATACTGTACCTGCCCAATGTTTCAGTATACTGTACCTAACCGATGTTTCATTATACTGTACCTAACTGATATTTCAGTATACTGTACCTAGCCAATGTTTCAGTATACTGTACCTAACCAATGTTTCAGTATACTGTACCTAACCAATGTTCCCCACTGACTTCGCCAAATCCATTTTTGTAGTCTGCCCAAAGTTTTGTATGAAAACTAAGAAGTCCACCAGATCGATATTGAAATACCTGTGGGAAATCATGTCTATGTTTATAATTGTGAAATTGAACACGCACGTAAATTTATACATACACGTAGATGTTGGTCGACTATCATAGGTCTTTCTTATTTTACCTTAAAATGTGATATACAAATAATTGATATTACATGAATATATGAAAAATTCCTAGATTTTTATTCTTCAAATTAAACTTGATTGTCTTAACGATTAAATCTAACAAGTATAACAAAAGGATACGTATTTCTTATCGGAGAGAATGTGTTAACATTCAGTATAGATTGCTATCAAAATTGCAACCTCTACACTATGTATACATTTATACAATAAATGATCAATAAATGAAATTAAAAGAAATAATACAATTGTGTTATTATTATAGTTCATTCTTTTTACCTACAATGACAGATCTTTGCAGCGATTTCTGTATGTCAAATTTTAAATATTGACAAATTTATACAATCAATGTAACAAATAAATTATTCTGTCCGATGTTTGAGTAATATTCAAAGGCTAAAAGTATAATTATGACAATGCGAATAAAAATTATTTTTCAAGTTGAATTCTCTGATCCTTAAAATAAACAGCTTAAATATTGAATTACTTTCTGTGTAAATATGATGCATAAGTTATTATCTTGTCTTATCGCTTATAAAACTACATACTGTCCATCCTCCGCCGTCTGTATCCATATCACAGTAAACCTTATATCCTGGAGCTCCACTAGGGTAGATATGATAAACTCCACTATGGTACATTGTTCCTTTTAAGTCATTACAATCTTTCACATGTTCCATTTCACCTAATATTAGAAGTTGAATTTTAAATTTTAGAACATTGAGGGATTCTGTTTTTAAAAATTCGTAGACTGTAAACCATTTGCTATCACAATATATCTAATAGGGCTTTTGAACAATCAGATTAATCATTTGTATTATCATTTGGATTTAAGGAATATTCGTAAATCATGATGCACTCATTTAAAAAATCTTACTGTAAAAAACTTACTGTTGTATATAATCCCGCAGATACAATTTCTTATTCTGTGCAAAACATATAATCCTGCTATCAATCATCAAGCAAAAAGCCTAACTTTGGAGAAAAAAAATTATGAAAAATACGTGTTTATGAATACAAAGATATCTATAAAAGAGGGACGAAAGATACCAAAGGGACAGTCAAACTCATAAATCTAAAACAAACTGACAACGCCATGGCTAAAAATGAAAAAGACAAACAGGAAAACAATAGTACACATGACACAACATAGAAAACTAAAGAATAAACAACACGAGCCCCACCAAAAACTAGGGGTGATCTCAGGTGCTCCGGAAGGGTAAGCAGATCCTGCTCCACATGTGGCACCCGTCGTGTTGCTTATGTGATTACAAATCCGGTAAATAGTCTAATTCGGTAGGTCACATTCATGAAAGGGAAGGGAATTGTAGTTACGACGTAAGGAACATATCCGATATCATTTGTGAAACTGTTATTCCATAACGGTCAACCAACTCGTGATGGCGTCCGTAAAATTTACGAAGGGATGATTTCAACTTCACCATTTGGAACTCTTGGTTTAATAGCTTCCTTGTGAGCAGTAACCCTCTATCAAGAAAATCATGATAGGAAATGCAAGCACGGGAATATCGTATCAATTGGGAGATATATACCCCGTATGCAGGTGCTGCTGGAATGTTGCTACTTAGAAATGGAAAGTTCACAATTGGAAGGCTGAAATCATCTCTTTTGTCGTAAAGTTTTGTTTTCAACCGACTATGGAATTTTGAAATAAAATATGAAAAGATATGTCTTCCTGGAATGATACGGATTATTTTTTTCTTATATAATTAACTAGAACACACTCACGAAATCGTTGTCATTTAGAGCTTTGTTACATACATGTAAACTGTTGTAGGGTAAATTTTTGTAAATGATTCTATGACCGGAGAATTTCAGAAGAAGTATCAGAAGTCAAAGGTACTTGGTGGCAGAGCAATTTATTTTAGTAGTCCCCTTTTTTCCACTAAAATTCGTTATTTGTTTAACTTTCTATTAGTTTTCCATATGCTTTGAACACATATATTATAATACCTATATAATATATGACCACCGTTGATGGTAAACATTGAATTGACAGTCAATAGCAAATACAATGTACAATTTGTTTATAGATTATATACGTTAATAGTTTAAAGATAAAGCGAAAAACATTTTTCGTTAGTCGTCAAATTTGATAAATTTTACCGTGATTCGTCAAGATATCCTTATCGTCAATTGTCAAAGGTCTCTAATAATTATCGTAACCGTCATTTATTTGGGGGGGGGATAACGTGATTCGTCAAAATCAGTCGATGTTTTTATCGTCTAGAAGAAAGTATACATATAATCGTCATACACCAAGAATTACCGTTTACGTCATTTGGCAATTTAATGTTATTTCTCATGAAGGTACCCCCATTACGACCCTCATAAAATCTATGTGTACCGTTCTAAACGGAAGTCTAGTATATAACTATAAAATCCAACCAATGACTGAAACAATATCCGGACGCCTTTATTATCGTTTTCTCCAAATATGACCCAAACGGAATAAGCATAAGCGAGGAGGACAAATGCAACTATGCATGGTACCTATTGGACACAAATGATGATTAATACATTTTAGAAGGAAGAGAAGAGACACACAAGTTGAGGTCTTCTCGTTCAATAGTATAGATTATGGTATGATTTTATTCTCCTAACGGAAAGTAACGTGCTTGATTTTCATATGATGGAGATGTAATCTTTCAATTAGTTTGATCGATGTCTGGAGCTGGTATGTAAGTTTCTGCAAATAGTCCTTCTTTTATCTATGTATTAATGTCATTTTGAATAGTTTCTTCTGATAACTTTTCTGACTTCCTGCAAACTGAGTTTTACTGCTTTTGGCGTGTGTTTGTTTATTTTTGGCCTTGTATTGGTATATTTTTTTTTTTGGGGGGGGGGGGGGATGGAGAATCTTTGTTCGTGTTGCTATCTTGATTATATATTACCTACTTTCATCCTCTATTCTATAAATATACTTTTCAAGTGAAGATTTAGAGATTTTACAAATGTTTTGATGTCGTAAGAGTGTATTAAAAGTTAAACATTTTCTTGTGTTGATTTTTTCGACTTACATCGATTCTTGCACAGGACAGTAAAACAAATGCATATGTTTAAAGTTTTCTGATGACGGATAACCCGAGTTCATTCGAGAGAGCTTTAGCAAATATAAGAACAAGTAATGCAGAACCAAATCAAATCTTCTGACATCTTTTAATTCAAGAGGCATTATGATAAACAAAATTGTCTTATAGATTATTGTTATGGGTTTACTTTTCCACATTGGTTAGAGGTATAGGGTGAGGGTTGAGATCTCATTAACATGTTTAACTCCGCCGTAATTTTGCGCCTGTCTCAAATCAGGAGCCTCTTGCTTTTGTTAGTCTTGTATTATTTTAATTTTAGTTTCTTTTGTATAATTTGGAGTTTAGTGTGGCGTTCATTATCACTGAACTAGTACATATTATTTTTCGGGGCCAGCTGAAGGACGCCTCCGGGTGCAGTATTTTCTCGCTGCATTGAAGACCTATTGGTGACATTCTGCTGTTGTCTGCTCTATGGTCGGGTTGTTGTCTCGTTGACACATTCCCCAGTTCCATTCTCAATTTTATTTGTATAGTTCATTATTTAAGCTGTATGTCATTTGTTGAGATTGTATTCCATTTGGTAAGGTTTTCTGACGACGAAAAGCATATTATAAAAATAATGTAGTTCTTTTTGTTTACTCATTGATTAAATAAACACTTTTAAAAGATGATTTCTATTTTACATGTTCTACTCCGAACAATTCTAAACTTTTGAATAAACTTTTTTCATTACAAATAATCGACTATGTCCTTACTAGAAGTTGTGATCGGACTCCTGGTAGTGGTAAAGATATAAGTACTTGAATTCGTGATTGGGATCCTGTTAGTGGTAACTATGGCATTACTAGTTGTGGTCTGTGTTGAGGAAGAAGTAATGGTTTCTTGTCTTATAATTGTAGCTATATTCCTTGTTGTTAGGCTTTGCTTATTGCATCGATTATTGCATAGGTCAGTGAAACAACATTTGTTACAAGTCGAACTGCTTCGATACATCTTTGAGGATGATCGTTTTCCTATGACAGGTAAACCGAGTCCATTTGAGAGAGCCTCACACACCTTTAGCAAATATAAGCATAATGAAGGCAGTAACAAATCAAAACGTTTCACCTATTTCTAAAATTAACGATTATCATATCGACGTCATGTGTTAATTTCCCACACATCCATAGCTTCCATTTTTTTTTAAAATCTAATAGAACGAATACCTTCCATTCAAAAACTAATGCGGGGGGTATGTAATGTGTGTGACTGCTCTATTTAACCTCTTTTTGTAATCTTGTTAGATAAATAGGAATAAAGTATCAGTAGTGTATTTGTTTTACAACTGCAATTTTAAAAAAAGCGTATTCAGCATAGTATTTGCACATATGTGACGCATAGTTTTTGCACATATGTGACGCATAGTTTTTGCACATATGTGACGCATAGTTTTGCACATATGTTACGATAAATGTTGACTGAAAAGGTATGAATATTTTAAAAGTCATCATTATGTACATCTCAGAGTCTACGCTAAGTGTAAATATAACGATAGTTTTATCATGGCGTTGTACATGTCGTATACAAAGCAAAAGTAGCACGTAACGTAATATTAGATTCAAGTCGAATTGAGGCAAAATTTGAATGAGTAAAACATCATTAATATGTATATGATCATAAGTTTCATAATTATTCTCCAAAGCTTCCTGTTAATTGCTTAAGAAACCGATTTACAGATTTACTTCTTACCAATGTAAAAAAAATACATAGTAATATGGATAGTAAATCTCCGTTAAAAAATCCGATGACAGATAAGGTAACAAAAGTAACTAAACAAAGTAATAGGTGTTGGATATTTTGAGTTTTCAAGTTAATTGGCAATACCTTATTCATTTATCATGCAGTATATGTGATCTATTTTTTCACACAAAATCCATGTTGTTTGGAACCTTCTATGCATTGACATCAACATACTTGTCATGGATGTAAGACACGTGTTTAATCATTTGAGTCTTCAAAGATTGTCATAACATGTAAATAAATAGACCCATTTAGTTTCTTATTCTCATTTGTATCAACCACTTCACAGCCTTAATTCTTTAGGAAAGAACTTGGTGAAATAACGTTTGGATACTTGACATAAAAAGTTCGTAATTAGTTAATAAATGTTTTACCTTCTCTCTTTACATTGATCATCTGTTTTCTATTTGAATGGTCACAGCATTGTCGCAAAGGACTTTCATTCTCCGGTCAGCAAGATGTCCTCAGAATCATTAAATTATCGTAATTCATCATCGTTTTGTCAGATGTGTTCAATTTAAATTGAGTTTAGTGTGTATCATAGAGCTAATCACATGTATGTAATCCTTAAATATTATTTGTTAAACATTATTTTTTAGTAGACGATGAACAATGCAGTGTTTATTGTCGTTTGCTTCTTTGTATTTCCTACAACTATTCTATTTTTAATGTTTGCATAACCCTGTTGACTGTGATTATAAGAAGGCATACAAAATAAAATTATGATTACGAATAATAATAGTTACGTTTGTGTACTGGCAGCTTGTGGTAAAGAATCTTTCACCAGCATTATAGTGCTCCTCAATTAAACAAGCCTTAAAAACAATCGCAAAAGTACATTGAAATATTAATCGAAAACAATATCGATATCAACAATGTTAAAATGAATCGAATTAATCATGGAAAGGCGGAAATGTGTCAAAGAGACAACAACCTGACCAACGACCAGAACACAGCAGACGTCCATCGATGGGTCTTCAAAATGGAAAGAAAATCCCGCACTCAAAAACGTGCTTCAGCTTGCCCTTTAACAAAAATGCTTTGCACCTGTCTTAAGTCAGGAATCTGATGTACAGTAGTTGTCGTTTGTTTATGCAATATATACGTGTTTCCGTTTCTCGTTTTTTTATATAGATTAGACCGTTGGTTTTCCCGTTTTAATGGTTTTACACTAGTGATTTTGGGGCCCTTTATAGCTTTATAGCAGTGTGACCCAAGGCTCCCTGTTGAAGGCCATACATTGACCTATAATGGTTTATCCTTTTTTTTTTTTTTTTTTTTTTAAATTGTTATTTGGATAGAGAGTTGTCTCATTGGAACTCACACCACATCTTCCTATATCTATATAGTAATACGGATAGTAAAACTCAGTTCAAAAGAAGTCCGATGTCAGACTAGGTATCAAAAGTAGCTAAACAAAATAACAATGATACGTACACATGGTACATTAACAAAGGACTACTAGCTAGCAGTGACTGGCATGAACGATAAAGACCTTGAGTAAAATCCCTTCCATTTGGTTTTTTTTTTGTATTTTTTTTTTGGGGGGGGATTTGCAATCTCAATGCTTATCCCTCTTTGTACTTTATAAGTGTTTTGATATGAGCGTCGACGTCACTGGTGAGTCTCAATAATGTTGTAATTTCTATAAACTACCTGCTCACAAAACTTTGAATTTTTTAAAAAAACTAAGGATTTTCTTATCCCAGGCATAGGTTACCTTAGCCGTATTGACATAATTTTTTGGAATTTTGGACTTCAATGCTCTTCCAACTTTGTACTTGTTTGGCTTTATAAATATTTTGATATGAGCGTCACTGATGAGTCTTATGTAGACGAAACGCGCGTCTGGCGTACTAAATTATGATACTGCTACTATTAGCACAGCTGACGAGTTTGGATTGGTTTATATTGTGTCCTGCACTTGATATTCTACAATATCAATATGAGACGATCAGATTATCGATCTATCGGGTTGTATTTGACTATTTTGTATGATAGAAACCAGTGTTTTCAACCAGAAGACGTCTTCATTAGTTCGAGTGAAACGTATTAACGTGGGTTTATACAGTATGATTTGTTGACGTGTCTGGGTCAAACTTCGTATGGCTGGATAAACGTATTTGTTGTCACAAAGCCGTGATATGCAGTTTTTATCAACAGCTGGTCTGAGTGATACATATACTGACAAAGGGAAGACCGACTGGTAAGTATATTATCAAAATGCTCGTTTACAAAATGCAAAACAATATGATTTTCGTTTACCTTAGTATCATAAGTCAATTTGACTGTCTCATTATGATATGTGTATGTATGACAGACAGGTATTTTGCTTTTTTGTAAATGATATTCACACTTAGACAAGTTCAATTTCAAAGAAAATTCAGAGCTTAAAATATTGCTTAAATACATTTACCTGTGTGTTATCTTTAACCGTCTGATTTCCCCAAGATGTCTTTTTGTTTTAAATAGATTTCAGAGCAAAAGCCCGTCTTTTCAATGCTTAACAAATATTTAACACAAAAAAAACGAAAACTAGTCCTTTTTATTTTCCTCAATGCATGTTTTGTCATATTAAAATTTTATAATGAGTTAAAGTTAGCAGTTAATATGAATTTATGAAAAAAAGACGATTGCATTTTATCTTTATCAGTTATAAAATGCTTTATCAAGGCTTTTTAAAGCCGTGAGTTTAAATTGGTCTGACTGTTACCTATAATTGTTAATTTCTGTGTCATGTTGGTCTTTAGTGGAGAGTTGTCTTATTGGCAATCATACCACATCTTTTTTTATATTTTTTTTTGAAAATCACACATACATTGTCGAGTTTTTTAACCTTACTGCATATCAAGTACAATAGAACGTTTCCAAGAAACCCTTATCATGCTTTACACTGGTTCTCCGTTAAGGCGCCCGTTTTATGACGTTATTTTGTCCCAACGCAAGAAAGCAAACCTAACGACATCCAGTTATATACTCGTAGCTTGTTATACCTATATCTGAGAATTTTAGATTTCTTTATTATCTACATTTTTTATTTTTATAAAGTTTAGTACATATTGCACAACGATAGTGATCGTACCGGCCGTTCATAATGTGTTCTTCGAAAAACTGAAATTTCCGTTGATGGATAAAAGACCAAGCAGGACAAAATATTTAGTACACTATAAAGTGTGATATGAGTTAAATTTGATCATAAGGTTACCATAAATAATTTTGTTTATAACAATGGTCATTTATTCCAAGTTACATCAGTCTGAAAAACGAAGCAAAGTTGAAAACTGTAGAGATTTGCTAAGCGTGTAATCTCCGTGGAATGGTCAATTCTTAACAAACATAAATTTTAAAAATAAACTCCACATCCAACAGATCGATATCGGTGTCAACATCATATTTAAGTACAACTTCGATCTTTAGATATACATATTATGCTTCATAAATGACGAAATCGTCGAAATGTAACCTCCGTGGAATGTAATCTCCGGTGACATTTTGGTAAAGAGTGCTTTCTATCACGTCCGCATTTTTATCGAGTATGGCATGCCAAATAAACATATTAGATAGTTATAACGGATGGCGGATATATCACTTACAAATCAATAATATATTGTAATTCAGACGACATAAGAAGACACCATGTAACAATTTTTATAAATCAATTGATTGAGTGTAACAGAGTTGCTTCTTTCTCAAATCTAGAAGAAGAAAAAACCCGAACCGGATGTTTTTATATAACTTGTAATACAAGTAAATACTTTAAACCTGTTTTCAATATTCAAGATATGAAACTTCTATGATTAATATAAATTTGATACCGAGTTCAATTCGATTTAACAATTATGCAATTGCAAGTAGCCATAAAAAATGCTCTTCCTTTTTCTGTGTTGCCCAAGGAGAGAAGCTTTTAATTCCTTTCTTTGAAATTAGGACGTCGGTTGAAAAGGTGTGATATATTGTCCGCTACATTTATTAACAACACATTGTACAACATTCTTTTCGAAATTAAAAGCAGTTAAATAGATTTAACAAAACTATCCGTTACAATGCTATATATTACGGTCTGTTCTGTAATTCTTTTGTCCATTTTTCTCTATTTACTTAGAAATATATGCCCTTCTCTGTAAAATTCTTGGGTTCAGTTCCTGCATTTGAAAACTTCCGTATATAACATTTTGACAATATATATTGTCTTGTGAGTATCAACAGCAATCGAAGGACGACACTACTCCGTATAGTCCTCTTTTTTTTATTATGTCACTCTACTGCATAAATGATACCATATTCAAAATAAGTATAAAATAAGAGAGAAAAGTATTTCAATTTCTTCGAAATAAGTTGGATAGCTGGGATAATAAACAAAAGTAAAGATGATATGAGGTATATTTTATCATATTTTCTTTGTGATTTGAGGTACTAGTAATGAGGAGCTGAACGGTCAGTTTATAACAAAGACAATACCGGTAGCTAACCGACATAAAGAGAAATCTAAAATCGGATAAAATAAAAATTTGATCACGAAAAACAGATCATTGATTACTCATCTGTCCAACAAAATGTAGGAAAACATTCCTTTTTAATAAATTGTTTTGGTGAATAATGAAATATATTTAATATATATATATATATATTGGTACTAAAAAAATTTATATCCCAAAAAATTGAAGATCCGTCCTCGAGCATCAGTATGAAAATAAAGACGTAAGAATTATTGACAATGTTTTGATTTTGCAAATTCTTACAATTCCAATCAAGAGTCCATTTATATATTTTGGAATTATAAAGATACCTTAGGTTTCAACTCCAATGTTACATTAACTGAATTGACTATTTTTTGTGTGTCCTTTTCGTTAATAGCTCATCAATCCTTTCTTCTTTCATATCCTTGGAATTCAAATGCTTGTCGCTGGGCGTAAATGATGAAGATAAATAAAAAATAGTGCTCGCTTCGGACGCCTGGAATTTATAACTTGTTTTTTTCATCCACTATTACAGATCTTTTTGTTGCTTATCGGATTATCGTGGTCTGACATCTGTCATGAACTATTTTTTTAGGGTGTATAAAATTAAATAATTGCTGACGCAATGCACGAAAAGGATGTAAGGTTAAATTTGCCTGCAATAGGAAACGAAATGATAAGTTAACTCATGCAAGATCGTGATTTTGGCGAAAAACACTGATGCTTATGAATGTATAAGATTTGCATCGCTAATTTCATTTGACCAGTCGCATTAACAACCAATTTGAAAGTTCAACGTTTATTTCGGAATGATCTACTGGAATACATGTATTGCCAATAATAAATTTATTACGCAGAAAACGGAAAGTTTCAGTAATCTTTAAATCATTTATGTTTGTTATTTTTAATTCACCATATTCTTAATTTTCAAAATTATTTTTAATCTATAAACCACCTCAAATATCTTGGATTATTTCAAATAATTACATGATATTCAAGCGGAATACGATGCATAGTACAATTAGTATAAGAGGATCTACAAAAAGAAGCTGTTCAATTGGTCGTTACTGGTTGTCTAAAAATCCAAGTCGCGAGATTAGTAGGCTACAACTAACCAACAAAGAGGTTGAATAAAATATCAATGAAAAATGATTTTATATTTTATATTTGCTGGATTATTTTTTGTCGTGTCTCTCTCATCATTTTCTTTTATATATATTTATATTGAACCCTTTTAAATTCTTTATCAACGACAACGCAAGTAACATCTTATTCATTTTTTGAATATTCTTCTCCCGGTCTTAACTCTGCATAAAATATTTGCCACTGTAAGTTCAGAAAACATCAATCAATAAAATTAATCATATTTCCTCTAAAATTGTAGTACTATACTAACTGTAAACATTATCAAATAAGTGATTGGTTTAAATTTTAGTCTGATATTATAAGTTACATAGTGTGTTAGTGACCTTATACGATAAATACGGGGTCAGTAAATTCCATAAGACGAAAGTAGAACCTCATATGGAATTTACTGAGCCTGTATACATGTATATCGTATTAGGTCAATAACACACTGTGTAACGAAAGTATCTTATTTTAATTATCGACTATCTCTATTAGTTGAATTTAGACTGGGGTCTCATTTGCAATCATACCACATCTTTTTATTGTAATATTAAAGTGTTCAAGTGTTCAATTTTAAGAGACATACTCCCATTGGTCTGCTAAAAAAACTAATAGACACTTCTCGTCTCTCTCCTATTTTTTTTTCAAATTTCCGATACAATAAACAAAAAGGTATTAATGAATATAATAGGAAGTAAGCCATCAAAGATACAAGATCATACAAGGGTTGTGCTTCGGCTTCCGAGTATTTTTCAAAACAGTTCAAAGCAAGGGATTCATGCGTTCTACGCCATACTTGTGTAAATTAAAACAGTTGATTTATAAATTTGAGTTCGATATCAGTATGACCACATCAGTAATAACTCATGGTAACACAGATTTGGAAATAGGATTATGACGAAAAGGAGGAGGATGCAGTGGTGAATTATATGTATATTCGGGTTGAAAGCATGTTAATACAATTTTATTATTAATCCTGCTTTGTACAAGACTGAAATGCTGAGTCGATTGTTTACCGTACTAGTTCACACAGAAAAGGCCAAAGTGAAGATTTATCACCTTTATTTGTGTTGAAGAGATAAAAAAACTTATATAATATTGTAGACATGACTGAATATCATGCTTAAATTTCAACTAACAAGAAAAAGAAATACAAATTTACATGAATCAATAAAAAAAAAGTTTTTAGCATTTTGGCATTGAAAATCACGACGTCAAAGGAAATAAAATGACGTTAAATGTTTTTTTTTTATTTTTTTTTTATCTAAACTGTCTCGATTATTACAAATTAACGGTAGCATATTACATGCTGAAACTTATAGGGTGAATAGAATACACTATGAAGATGTTCTATGTTCTTTATAGACAACTTTTGCTGCAATTTATATTTTATCATTTTTTACTCTGACGTTGGGCGCTTTAACGGAGAACTAATGTTTAACGAAAGTAGTTGCTCTTGTTGGACAATGCAGATGCTGTGTTGCAATGATCCTCTAGAAGAATAAGTGACATTTTACGGACGGCATCACGCGTTAGTTGACCGTTATGGAATAACCGATTCCATAATGTTTCGGATATTTTCCTTACGTCGTAATTACAATCCCCTTCCCTTTCATGAGTGTGGCTTACCTGACTGTTTACCAGATTTGTTATCACATAAGCAACACGACGGGTGCCACATGTGCAGCAGGATTTGCTTACCATACCGGAGCACCTGAGATCACCCCTAGTTTTGGGTGGGGTTCGTGCTGCTTATTCTTTAGTTTTATATGTTGTATCATGTATTGTTTGTATGTTTGTCCTTTTTCATTTTGAGCAATGACGTTGTCAGTTTATTTTCGATTTATGAGTTTGACTGTCCCTCTGGTATCTTTCGTCCCTCTTTCATATCTTGAAAAACTATGCAGAAATATTTATTATTTGTATTCGTTTGTGCATAGTAACATATGTCTTAAAAGAGGTCACATTAACACTATTAACAAAGTAATAAAACTTAAATGAAACAAAATCAAAGAGACAATAATAAGAATATATAAGGAATAAACAAAAACTCGTTAAAAAAATATCTTCCATCATTTGATCGTGGTATCTGTCTCAAACGTAGTTACGCCTTCTAATTATATCTACTAAATATACTCATATCTTGTTTATGGAAAGACATTTTAAAACTAATGATACACTTTTGTTATAATTAACAAAACAATAACTGACCTGATTCTGTTCGCAAACAGAAACAGTTGTGCATTCATCCATTGTCAATACTCCTTTACAGTTGTAACAAATTGGTCCCCTCGAATGTATTATTCCTGAAAGACAACACGATCAACATTACTGTAACGGATAGGTGAAAGCTATTTCTCATGTTTCGTAGTATAGGGAGAAATTATTGTAAATACGGTACTAGCGTATAGTTTTATATGTTTACCTCACTAGGAAAAAATGCTAGGTATAAGACACGTGACTAATTTTGTAGCGGGAAATTTTTAACCTGATATTATGACTTTGTAGCCCGCCGCAGACAGGACAACTTTCAAGTTCCAATAAAATTATGAATATATTTTGATACATGAATTTATATATACTTTTCAAAACAATATATTCGTCCCAGTATGTCTCGTGAGATGACTTGTCGCATAGGGTCGGACCAAGGTTTCCAGTTTATCCCATTAGTGGTTTTTGTTTGGTTGTTCCTGGCTGGCGAGGTCGTTGATGATCGAGTTATTTATGTATTTAGTTTCATGTTTACATTCATGTCGGCTATATTTTAGCTCTCGCGATGGTTGGTACAAGGTTTACTTTTTCTAGCTAAGTTGTATCTAACAGTATATTTCAAGGTTTTGCTATTAGGAGTAATTGTGGTTATTGTTTTTATCATATGTTTATATATATATATATATACTTATATATATATATATAATCCGATGGATACATCTGTTGTAGAGTTGTCACTGACTCAGACATACTTATAAATATAATTATTTTCTGTGACTGTATATTACATTAATTTGTAGGATCCTTTACTATAGATAATTTAGCTGATCTGTAACAATAACATCTTCATGCCTTATATATCATGTACTGTAGTACGCCGCTAGATTAAAAACTGACGAGGAAAGGTAACACACGGCCAGCGAAAAAAATTTTTTTTGAGAGCCCAGGTGGTCGTGTGGTCTAGCGGCACGACTGCAGTGCAGGCGATTTGGTGTCACGATATCACAGTAGCATGGGTTCGAATCCCGGCGAGGGAAGAACCAAAAATTTTGCGAAAGCAAATTTACAGATCTAACATTGTTGGGTTGATGTTTAGACGGGTTGTATACTTATATATATATACAGCACGCCTACTTTTGATGTCGGAATCATCCATAGTGGGACTATCTAAGTATGTCAGACTTGTTCATACCAATTGATTTCGATTGATATACTGCTACAGATGATTTTGACAACAAAATTAGACATGTGTTTAAAATGTTTTATACACAAATGAGTTATAGATAATAGATTGTTTTGAATATATATATATATATATATATATTAAGATACATGTATGTAAATAAATTAATAAATTCCGTTGTCCTCTATGCTTGCTGGGCTATCCGCAACACTATATATATGGTATTAATTCATGCTTAATAATAAACACACACAGGCACGTGTCGCATAAATAAATCCTATATACCTTTATATAACACTATGATATTAACTTGCACTTTTGAAAAATGTCATCCAGTCGCTAAATTCCGTAAAATGCATATTCCTTTGTTGTCAACCCCACTAAAAATTGTTATGCCGTAAATTTAAATTGATTTGTTTCCACAATGGTGTACAGCACGCCTACTTTTGATGTCGGAATCATCCATAGTGGGACTATCTAAGTATGTCAGACTTGTTCATACCAATTGATTTCGATTGATATACTGCTACAGATGATTTTGACAACAAAATTAGACATGTGTTTAAAATGTTTTATACACAAATGAGTTATAGATAACTTTTTTAAAGGAAAGTATATGTGATAGTAATTTATATGTGCAAATGAAAAACATACAATGTTACTAGTAGTCCCAAGTCAGGAGCCTGTAATTCAGTGGATGTCGTTTGTTTATGTGTTACATATTTGTTTTTCGTTAATTTTTTTACATAAATAAGGCCGTTAGTTTTTCTCGTTTGAATTAGTTTACATTGTTTTATCGGGGCCTTTTATAGCTGACTATGCGGTATGGGCTTTGCTCATTGTTGAAGGCCATACGGTGACCTATAGTTGTTAATGTTTGTGTCATTTTGGTCTTTTGTGGATAGTTGTCTCATTGGCAATCATACCACATCTTCTTTTTTTATAATTTTAAATCACTGGAAAGGGGAAATAGATAAAGTATAAAATATGAAAATGCACCATACTTATGGAGCAAGGTTGTAGCAAATAGGTAAACGTAAACATCCATGCTGTGTGGTATCTAAAACAGTATATTAATTTTGCACACAATTGTTGGATCACTTAAAGTGAGCAAAAAATATACTCTACATGAAAAGTGGATACAAATAATGAATATTTATTCGCGGACCTAACACCGGCGATGATTCTCGTTTAGTTTGATCACCTGTTGTTAATATAAGCGCATACATGTATCAATGCGGAAGTTCGTTACAAGTTTTATATAATAAGTCCCCAAAATATATCTTCTAATTGATGAAATATAACTGCATACAAATAAAACATTAACAGAGAAAACACAAAAAAAAAACCGAAATTTAAAAACTATTTATTAATCTCACGTTAGTTTTTTTAAGAATACATGCAGATGAACATGTATATATCAGAGGCAAAATCCCTGTCTCTGCACTACACGTGTTTCATTTCGAATCTTTAGACTCTAGATTTCTTAAATAAACCTACCCTAAAACAGATTTGAATATTTTTACCCTAGACAAAATTTGTACAATTGTTTATCTTAAGGATTCCTTAATTAACGATAAACCTAAACAAGAAATCTTTCACGGTGATTGTATTTGTAAGTGGCTAGATCAAACTAAGTTTATCGTAGTACCAAACACAAATATAAACTTCTGGATCTTATATGATATGTTGATATGTTTTATAGCTTGCCAACTGAGGGAAACACATCAAATAAAAGAACCTAATGAAATATTACTGTAAACAACATACCGATTTCTCCACATCCAGCCATATTACACATATTTGACGTGCAACAATGCCGGCACATAGGTTGTGTTCCAGTTCCACTTTCAACACAAGTCTGGAAAATTGCAGAACTATGCAATGATAAACAACAATGAAAGGAATTGCTATGTGATAGAATCTAACAAATTAGCAATGAACATTTGTGTTACAAATTGTTTGCATAAAAGACTCTGACACAAATTGCCTATTTGCCTACCAAACACTATTTGCCTACCAAACTACACAAAACACCATTTAAATAACGTTTCATCTCGGCCTCTACACAGCCAATTTTGCATAGGTACTATTTCTGTACTAAACATCTGTAGTACTGGAAATATACTTTTAATATTCAGTACTATTTTGTTACATTAAAATTATTGTAATATTTAGGTACCTGTAATTTACAGTACTTAATTTGTACTTGAAATTTAGGTACTACAGATTTTTGGTTACTACCGTTACATTTTCAGCATATTTTAAATCTCTTAGAACTTTGATTTTCAAACATGGAATATTGTATTATTTCTGTACCAAAATATTTAGTACAAATCAAGTACTGTAAAATACAAGTACCTAAATATTACAATAATTTTAAAGTAAAGAAATAGTACTAAATATTAAAAGTAAATTTCCAGTACTACATATTTTTAGTACAGAAATAGTAACTATGCAAAAGTAGCTGTGTAGTAAGTGTTCTACAATTAGTCTTACAGTGCTCTTAACTAGTTCATTAACTACTATTAAAGAGCTTATCATAAACTATTGTAGTAAAATATATGAACATAGTGGTATAAATCATTTTTGGAGGGTAAAAAAATCATTGGATTTCTTAAATAAATTACGTGCTTTTGATGGTCCTTTTGATTATGTTAATAGTTTTGATTTTTCTACTCTTTACACTACACTTCCTCACTGTCTTATTAAACAAAAGTTTTCCTTTTTAATTAAATGGTCGTTTGGTAAATCTGAATGTAGATATATTTGCTGCAACTCATTTAAAGAATTTTTCTCTAATGAGAAAGGTAAATATGCTAGATATACTTACTGGAGGTGTGATGAGATGATTGAAGCTGTTAATTTACTCCTTGATAATATTTATGTACATTTCGGCAAAAAAGTTTATCGACAAGTTGTAGGTATCCCCATGGGCACTAATTGTGCCCCGTCAATAACAGTCGTGTTTTTGTACTGTTAAGAATCACAGTTTATGACTAAACTCAGAAAAGACCCGTCGAAATTGCATTTACTTGATAAATTCAACAACATTTACCGTTATTTTGATGATATTTTTTCGTTAAATGATCAAGAATTTTCTCAATATACTGCTGAAATTTACCCCAAGGAACTTACTTTAAATAAATCAAATTTATTCGGTAATAACTGTCCTTTCCTGGATTTAGATATTTCGATTTTAAACGGGAAACTCCACACTAAAATATACGACAAAAGAGAAGATTTTTCGTTCCCTATTGTTAATTTTCCATTTTTAGATGGTGATGTTCCTTTTGGCACCATCTTACGGTGTTTATATTTCACAACTTGTTCGCTATGCACGTGTCTGTTGTGACGTTTTTGATCTTAACGAACGCAACCTATGTATTACTGGTAAAATTTTTAAACCAGGGATATCGTTACCATAAATTACTTAAAACCATTTCTAAATTTTTCCATAGATATAAAGATTTGGTATTAAAGTTTGGTTGTACCTGTAGAAAACTTATTTCAAACGGGATAGCACATCCTCACTTTTACGGAAATGTTGTAAACTGTGCTCGGACATTTAAAAATGATCCATGTAAACTTGTCGCTCCTTTAAATAAACTTATTCTAAAAGGTTACCTATTCAACACTGTAATAAGATCATTGAATATTGTTTTATTGGTATAAATATTGATTTTGTTATCAGTAAATTAAAAGCTAACTAAATATTACTAATATGTTATAATACATATACATATTCATGGATCTACAATATGTCGATACCTGTAACTTGCATTGGCATTGCACAAGGTTATGTTTTTCTCTGGCTGTTTATGACGTCTTTACACTAAATCCATTGGATGTTGGATGTGTACGGATTGATAGTTTAGTCTTAGATGCATGATTTTTTATTGGTTGTTAGTGGCTTTGAACTATCTGTCAGATAACTGCGAGTACTCTCATATCTGTTCATTGTGTCTTTTTGTGTCCGGATGTATAAGGACCCGGCCACGTCCACTTGTATTTTTGTCCATCTGATGATTTCAGCCTTTTTTTAACTGATTTTTATAGTTCGCTCTTATGTTGTACTGTTTTACCACTGTCCCAGGTTAGGGGGAGGGTTGGGTTCCCGCTAGCATGTTTAACCCCGCCACCTCATTTATGTTTATGTATGTGCCTGTCCCAAGTCAGGAGTTTGTAAATTTAGTGGTTGTCGTTTGTTTATGTGTTACACATTTGTTTTTTTGTTCATTTTTTCACATAAATAAGGCCGTTAGTTTACTCGTTTGAATTGTTTTATAATGTCTTATCGGGGCCTTTTATAGCTGACTATGTGGTATGATCTTTGCTCACTGTTGAAGGCCGTACAATGACCTATAGTTGTTGATGTCTGTGTCATTTTTGGTCTTTTGTGGATAGTTGTCTCATTGGCAATCATACCACATCTTCTTTTTTATACTATATATAGGCATTGTGAATCTTCACAAATATATTGTAATTCTTCAGTTCAAAAAGTAAGCTGTGTAGTTACATGTCTTCCTGATAGTTGAAACTTACACACATAAATGTTAACTATTGTGTTTTTTTTTTAGGTAAATGAAGATCATAACAAAGTAAACAATTACCATCGTCTTTTGTTTCAAAAACAAAACAGAGGTCACATCAGTATGCATCGACTGACAAATACCGTGTCTGGTAATGAATTAAAACGGTCATGATAATATTAAATTCCAAATTTCAAAGTTCAATTGTGGTTGGTTTTTTTTCCCTTTTTTGGTTTTGATTGATGGAGGTTTTTTTATATTTTTTTATGAAATTTAAACACCATACTGTTTTTCCAAATTTGACATTTTTACCATGTTTACTGTCAATTTAAATTTATGATTCTATTTTATTTTTTATTATTCATTTTTAATTTCAAAACATGCGTTATTGTAAATGAAATTTTTTTTTTATAACTATTTTTACTGTAGGTTCTTAAATGAAGGATTTCATTGTTAACCAGATTCTTTAATAATTGTTTTCCAAATGTTACTCTTTGCTAACATTTAAGAACAAAACCAATAACCGAAAATAGGATAGTTGATGCAACTTATGATTACACAAATTAAACAATATTGTTCTTCATGACCAAAACATATGTTTGATTGGTCATGTTAAATTTCATTTTTATATTACTATAAGAATATTATTTTGATAAATTATTATTTGAGCTATAACAACTTTTTTACCTTTCTATCAAAACATCCGATGTTGAACACGGTGTGGCCATGTGGATGAACTACGCTTTCAATGCCGCATACCTGTGAAATAAATTATTTTTTTCTTTTTATACTCTATTGACTTTAATTTCAATGATTATAGTACATAAATTGTATTATACCGAAATTAATTTATAAAAAAAATAACTTGCTGGATATAAAGCTAGATATTTAACCAGAACAATTCGAAAAATCACCATACATCTTTACAGCCACTTGCATATACATATGAATATATGTACGCATTAGTTCATTGATGTATTCAATTACCTGTTCACTAGTGCAGTCCTCCACATAATCGCAAAACCGGGGATGTGCGATACCAAGACAGCTAAAGCAAGTAAGACCTGCAATTTTCATATAAAGTATTAAAATGTAAATATTTAAGCTTAAGAACGAAATCTAATTGTAAATGTTGCATACCTGCCAACTGTCACTTTTTGCGGGGGATTTCCCCCATGGAGACACCAAAATGGAAATTTTGAAAGAAATTATGAGGTTTCAAAGACACCCATAGACGAATATTATGGATTTTTTTTCTGTTTGCTTTTTTTAAGAGGGGTGTGTGACTATGGTTGCAATGCATATATCAAATAGGCCATAATGAATTGTGTATCTCCACAATAGCTTTATCTATATATGTATAGGCACATGTCAATGAACAAATGTGGATATCTATTACTATCTTATTGATTTTAGCTTTTCATTCCTTAAATCTTAAGCTGTGCGTGAGTTTGTAATAAGCGAAACCCTATTATAAAATAACTAATTAGTTTGTATAGCTGTATACCTACCGTTTAATCCTTGAACTAGATTACCCAACAGTACTAATAAGGTTACTGTAAAAAATTAAAACGTGAGTAGCAAAACATATAACATTTATGTCAGCAGTAACATGAGCAACGACAACACATTTGTTGTTAAAAAAACCCACAGAAACGACAGTTTAAAGATTGTAAACAAGCTTATGAATGCTGTTGTTAATATTTCTATCAATATTTCTATTTGTCATTTACACACCTATACATAGACGAGAGTAAGTTATATGTTGTTCAAATGGTTTTCTATGCTTACTTAAACTGTGGACGTAAGATTTACAGTTGCATTTATTTGTAACAAATCAATTAAATGGAATACTGTTACATTTGGGCTTTTTAACCTTGGTCAATGAAAACTTTACCATGTGTATATTGATGATATAGAAATCTTGCACTTAAAATCAAAGAAAAAACAGAATACAATATCTCGAATACAATGGACGAACTAATTGTAAAACACGTTGATACGAAGATAGTTAATAAATATTATATGGGTCCTATAGTGTAAGACATAATACAGATCGTGTGCTTGCATTGTCTAACCCAAATAAATAGTTTGTTAAACCTGAACATTTTGACAATGTTTATTATTTTTATCCATGTCGTTTTTTTATGGAATCCCAACTTCCTGTTACATGTAAGATTCGACCAAATACCCATATCCCGATATAGTCAGGTAAATCCGATAAAAACAGTAGATCTGTTTTAGAAGGAAACTGTTGAAAGAGTCAATCCAAAGCAATTACAATTATATCGACATAAAATATTTACACAATTAGCAATGCTGGATTTGATTATAAAAAATAATAATACTACGAACATCGAAAACACTGCGATATGCGCAAAATTAAAAAAAAAGATAAAATCGTTTGTTCCATATTCTTGGACCAAACTAGAAAGTGGGTATGCATACAATGTACATCATAAGCAGCTGTTATACCTTCTTATGTTATAATTATAAAACACACTAGAACACACCCGTGATATCGCGGATCCGTAACTGAATTAAAGTAAAACTATGCGTAAGACTAATTATTGTATCGGTATTGGCATCTGATAAAGTCATGTCGATTATATGACTGCTTTCAATAATCTTTCTGTTTGAACCCATCGACCTTGAACTTTTTTTATTAGTAATATTAATTATTTGGAAAATAAAAGGGCCTGTAATGGAGTATTTTTTAGAATTCGTATTGTCATCTTAGAAAGACTTACTGATTAAAATACTACAATAGGGAATAATGTGACAATGATTGAATTTAGTAGTGTCAACCCTGTGATTATGACCCGTGTATATAGCAAAATCCCAAATACACCGTTTGGTGGTGCGTCTGTCAGATGCGGAACGTACAGATAAGGCAATAGGTAACAGGTGAATATACTATTGGAATCGGTATCGGATTCGACCTGGAACTTGTTAATTATTCGCAATATTTATTATGTTGAAAATAAAATGGTCTGGAGTGGTGTAATTTTAATCAACAACATTGTCCTATTAGCTATATATAAACTTAAGTTGAATTCTTTGATTTGTCGTTTGTACCCCATGACGACTAACAAATTGGACCTCGTTATTTTATTATTATAGATACTTTAAGGTATTGAATGTTGTCAGTATATTATCAATTTCTTTTATATTTTTTAGTTATGCAATATAATAATTAACTATGACCTTAGGAAACAGTACATCACTTATCATAATTGTTTCTCGCGAATACAAAATTGAGATTTAAGTATCGGAAAAGGGGGGGGGGGTGTTTGCTTCCAAATTTTCAAGATATAGTCATGAAAAAGAAAAACATAAAAATTTATGTAAAAAAACTGTTTTTTTCTTTGATTTTAAGTGCAAGATATCCATTTCATATTTGAGCACACGTTATGTGGATAAATTCAAGAAGCACATCACTACACGAAAAGGCAGATTTACAACAATTTGGGCAATCATGTAAATGTTTGACAAATGTAACTACTTTTCTGCCAGATATATTTGCGGACCTACAGTAGATAGATGTAAATGCATTATTCCTTTGGCATTATTTAGGACGTTCTCAAAGATATGCTAAAGATAATTATTTTATTTCCATATCTTTATTCATCTCTAAAGATATGTAAAGATAGGCCTTATATTTGCATGCACTTTCCAGGATAGGAGATGTATGCAAAGTTTAAAATTTACACAAATGTTTTACTGAGGTGTTGGCAGTATGGAGAGACCGCGATTGATAAAACATTTACAACCAATGTAAATGCTGTCAAATGTTTATGTTATATTTGCAAACGTTTTTTGATATCGTTCATGCATGTAAAGAAATGTATTTTATTTACTAATACTTTCCAGTATTATAGTTATTTTGATAAATATCGATATTTGCAACATATCTTTACAGACGTATGCAAAGTTTTGAGAGACCGCGGTTTATAAAACATTTACAACCAATGTAAATGCTATCAACTGTTTGTGTTATATTTGAAAACGTTTGTCGATATCGTTTATGTATGTAAAGGAGTGCATTTTATTTACTTATACTTTCCATTATCATAAATATTTTGATAAATATCGATATTTGCAACATAACTTTACAGACGTTTGCAAAGTTTTGAGAGACCGCGGTTTATAAAATATTTACAGCCAAAGTAAATGCTGTCAAATGTTTGTGTTATATTTGTAAACATTTGTCGATATAGTTTATGTATGTAAAGACATGTATTTTATTTACTAATACTTTCCACTATCATAGTTTTTTGATAAATATTAATATTTGCAACATATCTTTATAGACGTATGCAAAGTTTTGAGAGACCGCGGTTTATAAAACATTTACAACCAAAGTAAATGCTGACAAATATTTGCTTATTTTTGAAAACTTTTGTCGGATGTATTTATATACGTAAAGAAATGCATTTTATTTACTTCATAGTTAGTATATGAAACATTGATACTGTTAGTGGAAGATATTAGCAAGCAAAATCGAGGGAATTGTGCAAATGATGATACAAGCATGAAAATTACCACAAAGCATCATCATTATATACTTTGTAAGAAATGACTGCTGGCCATTAAAAAAAAAAATTTTTTCAAGATGGCCACGGCCATTTTCTAAAATGGCTGTTTTCTTTAGTTTGAAAATACTGATTTTTCTGGGAAACTTTTCTTTGAACTTCTTTTAGAAAAACCAATTACCAGGTTTGGTGGCTACCTTCCTTACATCACATATTAATTAAAAATGAATATTTGACATATCCAGTAATTGCGCATGCGCGAAAATGTAACAAAATTCTTTCAAAACCATTTAAACTATTTACTATATATTTAGTGTTTTTGGATTTCTAATGATATTATGAATTGGTTTAATAACATTTTTCAAGGTTATAATACACATGTGTTTCACACTTTTGCGCATGTGCAAACTATTTATAAACATCAAGAGCGATTTGTATGCACTACCAGGTACTTCTCAGGTATTCGATGGTTAAGGCGAAAATGTTATTAATTTGGAGAAACATCAAATGTAACTGAAGATCAGCCACTTTTGGAAATGCCTTAGCAAATTCAGTGGGAATGGCCTTATTTGTAAGGAATATATAAGTGTATCGTCATGTTTGGTGGATTGGACATTGAAATGACTTGTTATAACACTCTGGGTGATATATTGCGTGATAGGGGATAGACATGTTGTCTTACTATAGCCAATATTGCAACACCAAGACCGGATGATTATATTTATGTATGTTCAAATGTACCTAGGACTAGACAGGCGCATCAGACAACTGCATGTATTTTGCTTAAAAATTGTTAATTTCAGATTATGAAAGCTAAACTCAGAATATATAATTATGTCATGACTCTGTGACGTTCAATGATTTAAAAGACTGGTGTAAGGAAAAAGAGTCATCTCGACCACAGTTTAATTCCTGGCGTTCAATTATAAATTAAGAACTTCTTCTGATTTTGGTATTATGCTCATTTCATGAGTTAGACAGTCCATATAAAGCATGATAGCGTATTGTTTTAGGTCTTGATCGTGTAATAAATTATGCTCGATCGTTACCGACTCATCTCCGAGATATGGCTTCCCTTCCCGAACATCACCCACAGGTGGCAATGGAATTTGAAAATGATAATTTCACTGTACGTAAGACCAGTAAGTTTCTTTCTTGTAACACAATTGATCAGGCACAAAAACAGAATAATGCAATTGTGAAGGGCGATATTGGTGCCATAGGATTAACCGAAGATCCTATTTAGACAAATGGATGGTAGCTGGACCAGGAGATCTAGTGATTTGGGTCATTCGAAAATAGACGAACGACATAATGAAGACTCTACGAAAACACAAAAAGATTTCTTAAACAGCTTTAAAGGCTTTGCAAGTATGATCGAGTTTGGAAATTCATTTCTAGAAGAGTCGTCAGATTTGTAAAAAAAATACTTCATTTAGGAAATTGTTGATTCGGAAACAGCTAGGTAAGATATGTAAATAAACTCCAAGATATTGGTCCAAACAATACGAAGATCTTTTGAAGCAAATGCAAAACGAAGGAAAACCTGCTTTTTATAACCAAATAAAAAAGAACAACTTCCTATTTTTGACGCAAAATGAAACTGGAATGGTCTTTGTCAAAAACAAAGCTAGAGAACCTTAAAAGTGGTTGCGATATCTTTTCTAGACTTTTCATTAATTCCTGCTCCTTTGTCTTTATCTCAGGATATCACTTGAAATAGTGGTATTAAATTGCTGCAAATGGGTTTACTTGAAACATTCTGCGATTTGCTGATCCGAATTCGGACGCATTTATCGTTGTAGGGGCAGCAATGGTTAATTCCAGGTCACAAAGTTGGGCAAAAATATTTGATGATTATGCTAATGATGTCATACTGCCTTATTTAAAATCTTGCATCGATAAGTATTCAAAAGTAGACATTGTATTTGATGTTTTATATTACTAAATGAATAATTTAAAGGCTGTGACAAGACAAAGGCAAGGTTCTTGTGCCACATGGAAAGGTGTTGGTTCTGGTAGAACACCAAGGATATGGAGTAGTTTTCTCTGTGAAATTTCTTGCTGACAAAATTGCTTCTTAAGAGACTAATACAAATGTGTATGTTACTCATGGTGAAAGTATTCTTTGCAATTTCAATAAAGATACTTGCTATCTATCCCCTTGAAGTCATGAAGAAGCAGATACACGAATGTGTGTCCATGTTCGGCATGATTATGAAAAAATGTAATTTTAGGTAGTACTGACACAGAAGTAATAGTATCAAGAATTGCAGCAGTCGCAAAATTAGGTAGAACAAAATGCGGATAGGTTATGGAAGGAATAACGACTTTTGATGGCTTCCTGCAATGACATATCAAATGCGTTTGGTCCTTGTGTTGCTGCTTTTCCTTTCGTCCATGCATTTAGTGGATGTGGCACTTTGTCGAATTGTCATGAGAAAGGCAAAAGGTCAGCTTGGCTAACAATGGAAGGTTTTCCAGATGTAAAGGATGTTTTTTAGGCTTAAGTATGGAGCGAGGCACGATGTGAATTGTTTGCCAGGAAGCAGCGGCATTGTGATGCAATTCCGCCTACAAGACGTTCTTTTCTAGAGCACATCAAAAGAAAAGTATATCAAGGAGGAGTTGCTTGGGTTCAGCCTGATTCATGTATTCGACAAGTACGTGTTCCAAGTCATGAACACTGTGATTGGATGAAAGAAAGAATCAATGACAGTTGGAAACCAAAATGGACTTCTTTAACTGCCGTTGCATCCTCGTGTCAGAAAATTTTGAAATGCGGAGCCGAAAACCGAGCTGTGTTGATAACTGTAGATGCTACCGTTCTGGCCTCCCTTGTACGGGTTGTTGTATAGGCAACTATCAGATAATTATAAATAAGCAGCCTGTCTTTCTAACCAAACTTGGCATTTAATCTTAACAAAGAGTGTTAACACTTGTTAAGTTGATGGAAATTATAAAAATATTTTCTATGTATTTGCCGCCATTTTGGAACCGGAAGTCACTATTTTTCTTCATTTATGTGTTGCTTCGTCGTACTTAGGAACTTTTTTTTAACATTTTATCATAACTTACATTGGATTATACATCCCTTGTGAAGTTGCTTGAAAGTATAAAAATTGAAATTTTTGACTTTTTTGCCGGCATTTTGAAACCGGAAGTCACCTTTAGTTTCATTAATGTATTGTCTAGTCGTAATTTAGGAACTGTCATTTACTTTTTATCAAATCTAACATTGGATTTTACATATAACACACCTTTTAAAGGATTAACGAATTATTGTCAATTTGTAATGACGCCATTTCCGAAATGTGTGGTGGCCATCTTGAAAAAAGTCAAAAGTTGATTTAGATGTTACAGGTTAAATTTGCAATAACAACCGGCATTGAACCAACTAAAACTAATAAATGACAACTTTATCAACTGTGCCCCCATTATAGAATTGCCGTAAACGTTATTGATTTTATTCATGTATTAGCGCTAAAAGACGTGAGACGTTCTGGCGTTTAATAGTGGACACGTTTTGGCGAATAACAATTATCAGACACGTTTGGGGGTTATAAAATCGGACACGTTTGGGGAATGTTGGATATTACGGACACGTTTCGGGAGAATAGACACGTTTGGGGGAATCGGACACGTTTGGGGGACAGGACACGTTTGGGAGTGTAACATATATATTAGACCCTTTTTATCTAATTTTTTGGGAGTAAATTATTTTCTTTTTTTCTTCTTTTAGCTCTAACCACGACCCTCATTTACGTTTGTTGTGCATGCGAGATATAAACTGCAGTCTCGCAAAGCTATACCTGTGTGAAGACAACTTAACATAGTGAGAGATATTATGGACATAATTGTGCAAATCGTGATACAAGCATGAAATTTGGTATAAAGGTTGACTAAATGATACTAAAAAAAAATCCGCTGCTGGCCAGAAAAAAAAATATTTTTTTCAAGATGGCCACCACACATTTCGGAAATGGCGTCATTACAAATTGACAATAATTCGTTAATCCTTTAAAAGGTGTGTTATATGTAAAATCCAATGTTAGATTTGATAAAAAGTAAATGACAGTTCCTAAATTACGACTAGACAATACATTAATGAAACTAAAGGTGACTTCCGGTTTCAAAATGCCGGCAAAAAAGTCAAAAATTTCAATTTTTATACTTTCAAGCAACTTCACAAGGGATGTATAATCCAATGTAAGTTATGATAAAATGTTAAAAAAAAGTTCCTAAGTACGACGAAGCAACACATAAATGAAGAAAAATAGTGACTTCCGGTTCCAAAATGGCGGCAAATACATAGAAAATATTTTTATAATTTCCATCAACTTAACAAGTGTTAACACTCTTTGTTAAGATTAAATGCCAAGTTTGGTTAGAAAGACAGGCTGCTTATTTATAATTATCTGATAGTTGCCTTATACAACAACCCGTACAAGGGAGGCCAGAACGGTAGCATCTACAGTTATCAACACAGCTCGGTTATCGGCTCCGCATTTCAAAATTTTCTGACACGAGGATGCAACGGCAGTTAAAGAAGTCCATTTTGGTTTCCAACTGTCATTGATTCTTTCTTTCATCCAATCACAGTGTTCATGACTTGGAACACGTACTTGTCGAATACATGAATCAGGCTGAACCCAAGCAACTCCTCCTTGATATACTTCTCTTTTGATGTGCTCTGGAAAAGAACGTCTTGTAGGCGGAATTGCATCACAATGCCGCTGCTTCCTGGCAAACAATTCACATCGTGCCTCGCTCCATACTTAAGCCTAAAAAAACATCCTTTACATCTGGAAAACCTTCCATTGTTAGCCAAGCTGACCTTTTGCCTTTCTCATGACAATTCGACAAAGTGCCACATCCACTAAATGCATGGACGAAAGGAAAAGCAGCAACACAAGGACCAAACGCATTTGATATGTCATTGCAGGAAGCCATCAAAAGTCGTTATTCCTTCCATAACCTATCCGCATTTTGTTCTACCTAATTTTGCGATTGCTGCAATTCTTGATACTATTACTTCTGTGTCAGTACTACCTAAAATTACATTTTTTCATAATCATGCCGAACATGGACACACATTCGTGTATCTGCTTCTTCATGACTACAAGGGGATAGATAGCAAGTATCTTTATTGAAATTGCAAAGAATACTTTCACCATGAGTAACATACACATTTGTATTAGTCTCTTAAGAAGCAATTTTGTCAGCAAGAAATTTCACAGAGAAAACTACTCCATATCCTTGGTGTTCTACCAGAACCAACACCTTTCCATGTGGCACAAGAACCTTGCCTTTGTCTTGTCACAGCCTTTAAATTATTCATTTAGTAATATAAAACATCAAATACAATGTCTACTTTTGAATACTTATCGATGCAAGATTTTAAATAAGGCAGTATGACATCATTAGCATAATCATCAAATATTTTTGCCCAACTTTGTGACCTGGAATTAACCATTGCTGCCCCTACAACGATAAATGCGTCCGAATTCGGATCAGCAAATCGCAGAATGTTTCAAGTAAACCCATTTGCAGCGATTTAATACCACTATTTCAAGTGATATCCTGAGATAAAGACAAAGGAGCAGGAATGAATGAAAAGTCTAGAAAAGATATCGCAACCACTTTTAAGGTTCTCTAGCTTTGTTTTTGACAAAGACCATTCCAGTTTCATTTTGCGTCAAAAATAGGAAGTTGTTCTTTTTTATTTGGTTATAAAAAGCAGGTTTTCTTTCGTTTTGCATTTGCTTCAAAAGATCTTCGTATTGTTTGGACCAATATCTTGGAGTTTATTTACATATCTTACCTAGCTGTTTCCGAATCAACAATTTCCTAAATGAAGTATTTTTTTTACAAATCTGACGACTCTTCTAGAAATGAATTTCCAAACTCGATCATACTTGCAAAGCCTTTAAAGCTGTTTAAGAAATCTTTTTGTGTTTTCGTAGAGTCTTCATTATGTCGTTCGTCTGTTTTCGAATGACCCAAATCACTAGATCTCCTGGTCCAGCTACCATCCATTTGTTTAAATGGGATCTTCGGTTAATCCTATGGCACCAATATCGCCCTTCACAATTGCATTATTCTGTTTTTGTGCCTGATCAATTGTGTTACAAGAAAGAAACTTACTGGTCTTACGTACAGTGAAATTATCATTTTCAAATTCCATTGCCACCTGTGGGTGATGTTCGGGAAGGGAAGCCATATCTCGGAGATGAGTCGTTAACGATCGAGCATAATTTATTACACGATCAAGACCTAAAACATTACGCTATCATGCTTTATATGGACTGTCTAACTCATGAAATGAGCATAATACCAAAATCAGAAGAAGTTCTTAATTTATAATTGAACGCCAGGAATTAAACTGTGGTCGAGATGACTCTTTTTCCTTACACCAGTCTTTTAAATCATTGAACGTCACAGAGTCATGACATAATTATATATTCTGAGTTTAGCTTTCATAATCTGAAATTAACAATTTTTAAGCAAAATACATGCAGTTGTCTGATGCGCCTGTCTAGTCCTAGGTACATTTGAACATACATAAATATAATCATCCGGTCTTGGTGTTGCAATATTGGCTATAGTAAGACAACATGTCTATCCCCTATCACGCAATATATCACCCAGAGTGTTATAACAAGTCATTTCAATGTCCAATCCACCAAACATGACGATACACTTATATATTCCTTACAAATAAGGCCATTCCCACTGAATTTGCTAAGGCATTTCCAAAAGTGGCTGATCTTCAGTTACATTTGATGTTTCTCCAAATTAATAACATTTTCGCCTTAACCATCGAATACCTGAGAAGTACCTGGTAGTGCATACAAATCGCTCTTGATGTTTATAAATAGTTTGCACATGCGCAAAAGTGTGAAACACATGTGTATTATAACCTTGAAAAATGTTATTAAACCAATTCATAATATCATTAGAAATCCAAAAACACTAAATATATAGTAAATAGTTTAAATGGTTTTGAAAGAATTTTGTTACATTTTCGCGCATGCGCAATTACTGGATATGTCAAATATTCATTTTTAATTAATATGTGATGTAAGGAAGGTAGCCACCAAACCTGGTAATTGGTTTTTCTAAAAGAAGTTCAAAGAAAAGTTTCCCAGAAAAATCAGTATTTTCAAACTAAAGAAAACAGCCATTTTAGAAAATGGCCGTGGCCATCTTGAAAAAAAATATTTTTTTTAATGGCCAGCAGTCATTTCTTACAAAGTATATAATGATGATGCTTTGTGGTAATTTTCATGCTTGTATCATCATTTGCACAATTCCCTCGATTTTGCTTGCTAATATCTTCCACTATAATAGGTGGTAAATGTGTCACTTGTATGTAAATGAAGGGATTTTCCTGACTGTGAAATGGTTCATCTTTTAACACTACAGGGTACTTTAAAAGGGAAACCGTATGTGTAATTACCAAAATTGATCAAATACAATGTAACGCTAAGTGTGTATAATTAAATCCAGACGTTGTAAACAGATTATACCAATTACGCAAGCCAAGAGTTGCCAGATAAAGACATCATTAAACATGCAGATTGTATTCGTGAAAACGTGTTAATACTTTGTAATAAAATATTGTATTATTGAAAAACGCAGATAATTTAAAAGTTTATATGCTTGAAAATTAAAAGAGAAATAAGGACAGTTACTGTAACATTGTATCTAAAAATATGTTTTTAATATTTTATACAGTAAAACTGTTTTTAAACAATTATCTTTTGTATATAAAAAAAAAACATTCTCGTTTCCCCGCTTCTCATACATATAGCAGATACAATAAATTCGATGCAAAGCAAGTAATTTAATTTTTGAATCAGGTAATCTCTGTATTTCGTGTTTTAACAAGAATAAAAATGACCGACATTAATGGAAAAAAACTACATCAATTTCAATAACCTTCCTGCTCCTGTATCAGTTTTATTCTGAAGATATATATAGAGAATAATACATGGCAAAATCCGTATCATATGTCGTATCATCCCGAGACATCAATATCAGCCCAAGGGCCTTTAGGCCCGAGGGATGATATTGGTCGAGGGTGATACGGCATGTGATACGGATTTTGCCATGTATTATACACTTTATCATATATTTCAACAGAAGAGTATTATATTATATGAACTGTTTTGTGATCCATAGCATTAGGTTACCTTCAGTTCTACTTTTGTCTTGTTTCAAAGGCCTTAAAAGAACTGCTCAATTACTTATCCGAAGCACCTGGGTTACCTTACAATTTGTGTGCTGTTGTTTTATAAATATTTTGTTTATTATTGTATTAATTTGTGTGTTTTGTATTTTTCATAGTTGCATTTAGTGTGCCAAAAAAATATGAAAACTTGACGTTCGTGACGTCACATACCAAACAATGACGTCATTCAAAACATTTACCTATTTTGAGGAAAATTTTTCTTAAGCAAAAAAAAAAACCAAAACTGACTTTATGTAAAAAAAAAAAAAAAAAAAAAAGTAGGGGTGTAATAAAGGGTATGCGATAAAGGGTAGGGGTGTGATAAAGGGTATGCGATAAAGGGTGCGCATCAAAGTTGCGCGATATGGATTAAACAGCAGGCTATTTATCACATATGCAAAACTACTGTATTTACTACTAAACATATGATAAATGGTAGTATTCAATCAATTCAAAATTTTAATAAAATATCTTGGTGCCCTTTGGTTTCCCAATCTTGACTTTATCCTATTTATAGGTATAATGATATAAAAAAAAATCCCAGTACATGTATTTGTTCTAATCGAAGGCTCAAAATTTTTAAAATATTTCTTAGCAATAGCATTTCATTTCAAATCAAAATAATGCTGTTGCTGAATGATGTAAAGTTAATCGTCAATATCGAACTCTTAACCTCCATTTTCTCACCAGTTACAACATATCAAAATTTGAAAACCTTTGGATGAAAGGTTCATAAGTCATCGCACGGAAATATCTGGAGCAGTCCGCCTGCTCGTCCGCAGTACAACAATAAATCAATAACGGGACTGGAAATCCGGTAAAAAAAATAGCAAGTCATTAATAAATGTAAAATAAATTCGGTTTACTGTCACATTCTGACATCCTCATATTTATGTCGTATACTTGTGAACTGGTGTTTGTCTTTGAGTTGCTTTTTGTTTTTACTCAATGCAATAAGCAGTTAGTCGGCACTGATTTTGAAACTTGTCAGCAACAAGGCTGATATATACCTGATATATAAGTTTTATAAAAATCTGGCAAGAATTGTACACGTTAGAGAGCTAACAAGACCGGACGAAAGGACGGACGCCCGATATGTCAATGTCCACATCAACGCGTCGCGCGAGGGACAAATCTTAAAATCATTTTGAATTTAGATTCATATTAATTTGCACTATGGGTGTGTTTTTGGTGTTTTGAGTTAGATATGATATACAGGCCTGGTACAGCTGGTAAAAAACGCACCTTTTCACAAAGTGGGGAGACAAAACGACTCACATGCGATTAGCAAAGGTGCCTTTTTGTGGGGGGGGCATATTGGTCACATGGGCGTCGGGAAAAGCACGAGAGTATTCACAGTAAGGAGTTGTTCTAACAAGTATACGAGTGTTTATGTAAATTAAAAGGGTTGCTATTTCTTTATTTGCAAAAATGGAAATGTGGGATATACACAGCAACCGGCCAATTATTATAACGACAATCAAAACCAAAGACATATAGATAACACGTGACTAATGCAGAATGGACAAGTATTTTTCTACTGCTAATCTGTTACGGTAGTTTTAGTAAAGATTTGTTGGGTTCTCTTGAATATGAAAATTTATAATTATAAAAATAAGAAGATGTGGTATGATTGCCAATGAGACAACTCTCCACAAAAGACCAAAATGACACAGAAATTAACAACTATAGGTCACCGTACGGCCTTCAACAATGAGCAAAGCCCATACCGCATAGTCAGCTATAAAAGGCCCCGAAATAAGTATATTTAGTATAGCAAGTATTTAATCTATCAAATTATAACATCACATGTTCACAACAATAGTAAGATTTAAGCTATAACAGCAACATAGTTTATTCTCCTAGTACGTATTTGTTAGTCTTGAAAAAACTCAAACCATTATGACATAAGGAGATGTGATATGATTGCCAATTAAACAACTTTCCATCAAAGTCAAAATGACGTACATGTTAGTTTGCTATATTTGATATCTCCCAATTACCATCCACTATGAACTGCTTATACAAAAAGATATTTTGTCACCAAATGATTTATAATAATTTATAACATAGAACATCATTATATATATGCTAATATAAATTGTGTGCCCTTGGCTAAATACTGGGATCATATTGTTTTACCAGTGTCCTTTCGACAGTCCCGCACTTGGTATACTAGTATAGGATTATACGGCTGATTTCGTAGGATTATGTACAGTTTTTAAGGTTAAACCTTTAAATGATGTACCTGGTGTTAGTACATACACTAACGATTCTCATCTTGTCAATTTTTTTTTTTTTTTTTTTTTTTTTTTATGACATGTTGCTAAATTTGGCATTTTTAAATATATTGCGCCGATATATTTTTTTAACTATATTGAGGATGCATATATATTCTCGGGATCATTTTTTTTTCTTTTATAATTTTTCACGAACGACAGAATGTTGAACTTGGTGTATTTGAGTGAAATTTTGCATACAGTTTGCAAGGTTTGTCCGACCATGGAAGTATATAATACTTCCACTTCCATGGTCCGACTAACTACGCACACAACCCACACGTTTACATCATACATGTACAAAGTATGCTATATTAAGATTGTGTATTGTATCAGGATGTTGATTTTCTTTTTAATTTCCACAAATAACAGAATGTTTAACCTTTCTTGACTGCTGCACCAAATGTGTTTTTCAGACACAACAATTCAAATTGCACTGTATCGTCCTGTAAATGCATGAAATAGTTGCCACCGGACGTTGAGCAACCATCAATCAATCAATTCAAATTGTACCTCAATATCACTGTTTACCAAATTACTTTATTCTGTAACGTCACACGTTTTCTGTCAAATTCTAAGCGTATCGGTCAACTTTGAAGCAATGTATATAAAACACAAGGATGATGACATATGTGTTTCTATATATATAAAAAAAAAAATAAAAGGATGTGGTATGATTGCCAATGATACAACTCTCCACAAGAGACAAAATGACACTGAAATTTACATATATAGGTCACTGTACTCCCTTCAACAATGAGCAAAGTCATACCGCATAGTCAGCTATAAAAGGCCCCGAAATGACATATGTAAAACAATTCAAACGAGAAAAACTAATTTATGTACAAAATAATGAACGAAAAACAAATATGTTACATAGCAACAAACTAAATTACAGACTACTTGACTCGGGACAGGAACATACAGAATGTGGTCAGGTTAAACTCGTTTAAAGGCGCCAACCCTCCTTTCCCCTAACCTGGGACATAAACTGGACCCCTGTTGTGTTCCCTTATCGTTACACTAACGGTGCGAAGCTTAAGATGGAATGACGGACCAGTTCAACTTGTGACAGTGGTGTAACAGTACAACATGAGAATAAACTGTAGAAATCAGTTAAAAAAGGCTTAACTCATCAGATGGATGCAAATAGAATACATCTTACAAAAAGAGAGTGGACGTGGAGGGGTACTTATACATCCCAACAACCAAAAGACTTTAAGTACAGAGTACTCGCAGTTACTGACAGCTTGTTGAAAGCTAATAACAACTAATACAAAAAGCGTGCACCTTAGAGGCATAATCCGGGATATTATGTTAGTTTTTTTACTTTTCTCCGTATATAAGAACAAAGCCATCTATTGAAAAAAATTTAAAAAAAAAAAAGAAAAGTTACAACAAAGCATTTTCCCTGTGTAAATTTGTCGTCAAAATTGACGTTTTCTAATCAAATTTACGAAAAAACAGAAGTGGTGACCCCCATTTTTTTTTATTACATATTCCGATGTAACTCGATTCAAAGTACAAGTGTGCCAAAAATTTTAGAAATCGGGAGATATGCCATTCGGTGTCGTGTTATCTTGAAATATAAGTACACAGTTTTGGATTATGAAGAAAAATTGCCCACTTAGAGGGGAACACGAAACTGCATTGAAAATGAAAAAAAATCTGGAGCAAAATTAAACATGTATACAAATCTAGGTTAGAAAAAGACACTACTTTTAAAAAAGATATAAAAAAAAATTAACATTAAGAGATACAATCATAATAATTTAGTGAAATAAAAAAAGACGTAGATAACCAGAATGGTATCTTCTATATATGAGGGTGTGGATGGAGTTTACAGAATAGAGAATAATGTGCTAAAAAAATAAAGAATAGAAAAGAAAAGGATAGGCCAAATTTAAGAATAGAGAATAGTGGACTTCTACAATATAAAAAATAGAGAATAATGGGCAAAATTTATATAGAAAAGAGAAAAAATGGCGTAAATAATATTAAGAATTGAAGAACACCCACCTCCCTCCTTTTCCAGACCCTCTTTTATCCTATGACTGTATAAAGAAAGAAGCGCCGTAATTCATAGGAACAAATAGATTTGAAAAAATAGTATTTTTTTCTCATAAAGTCTTTGTATAGTTGGAAACATTGTCAACTAGGTATACTTATTATTACAAATGAAATTGATATCTATTCGTTATTTTACGTATCACAGAGTTCAGTTTACTAGTGCATTTTACGAATAAGGGACAAAAATTAAAAAGGACAGGAAATCACATGACAAAAAAGTCACGATTTACAAAAAAGTTACGTACGTATTAAGTTTGATTATTATTATTTACAATGAACAAGATTTATATTTAGGTAGTTCATTTTATGACTTTCATATAACATAGTTCTAGTCTTAGGTTATTTTTTACTTTTGTGGACCATTTCGTTCATTGTATTCATCCGCTGGCGTTGTAGCATGTTTCCTCTCTACTCTGACGTCCTGGGTAGCATTTTTCATTTCTGTACTTTTGTCTTTGTGTTGTAAACGTTCACACTTAATTTTTTGTGTAAATGCTTAATGAAACTTGGTTGATAAAAACGAAGCACTCAGTCTGTCATAAATTAGTTTTGGCACAATCTTAGTGCTAAAGATTAATCTCATCTGCTAAGAGTGTATCTAGTAGCAATCTTAGACGGATTGACAGCCTTTAAACTCATGTTGCGCTTGCAACCCTTAGAGTACTCTTTACCCTTCTCGGAACGATTGGTTAATTTTTATTTGCTCTACTTAAATCGTCTTTGAATTCTCATAGCATATGATATTTGTCAACATTCTTTTTTTACTGAAAACTTTACAGAAAATTGTAAGAGTGGTCAGAGGCACCCATATCTTTATCTTAGTTAATGAAAATAGCAACTGCAGTTTTTTTCCCAGCGCATTACTGTTGTCCTAACAAACTAAGAACCTAAGTTTACGAGACATAACACAGGAAAGCAGTATTTCACATACCCCACCCCCCCAAAAAAAAACAATAAAAAAAAATCACTGTTGCTAGTACCTGGACTATGACTTGCGACCCCCAATGCTAGTCTATACGGGTGCAGTATTAGTCCATAACTTATGTGCATTGATTAATAGATACAATCATGAAATGAGTGTGCGTCTCTTGCCAAAAGCAATTAATTTTAACATTTCTTTTTACATTTGAGCCACCTTTTTTTTTTTAATTTTTGAAGCATTTTTTACAATGACTATTAATTTATAAACTAACCTCACATTTTGAATAGTAATTTGAATATATGGGCATTTGCATTGATAGATTATGCCAGATTTGCACTTTGCATAGTTAACTAATTACAAATTAATTTATTCAAAAAGGTCACGTTTGGTACCCAAAGAACTAAAACTTCAATAGATAAACCTTTAAATTGAAGTTCAACCTGCTTAGGTATTACAACATCGTGAACGGAGGAGTATGTAAAATAAGAGTTTTTGTTTTATTCTTTTATTGGAAAATATTTCAACTTATTTAGAGTTTTAAACACTTATCAATGCGATTTAACAATAACGGTAGTTTATTTTTGTTCCCCCTCTTTCCTTATTGTCCGCCTGTGTGGAAAGCAAGTACAATGATACATATAGTTATTTTAAGACTTTGCGTAAATATGTATAAGAAAGAAGTGCAAGATATTCCATTATTCAAACACGAATCATATACATTTCCGCTAAAACTATAAGTCTAGACTTCGTCTTGTTGTACAGGGTACAATTGCCTTATTTTTAAAGATAGTTTTTCCATGATACGAGCCCCTATCAACATTAGTGTAATATGTATTTGTCGTTTACAAATCATCTTGAATTATGTTAAAACTTTTTGAGACTTATATAACCTTCAATCTTGTTTCAATGTTATTTCAATTGAAATGTGTGCAAAGACTATGTTAAATGCAATTATTGCAACAACAAAAAACACAAAAAAAACTTATTTGATCATGATAGAAAATATAAACAGCTGCGCCATGAACGCATGATACGCCCGTCACTTTTTCAAAGAATAAAGTTTAATAACTTCTCAATGTCATATCAGAAAATCATGAAAAACTAAAGGGAGGTTATCTTAATAAATATAAACCAGTCACCAAAGATTTTTGATAACTGCTCAAAGCATTGTCCGAAAACTGGAAAGTCCTCCTTTTTTTATGAATAAAATGACGTAACTCTGAAACTTAACATCTAAAATTTATAAAATTAAAAAGGGAGCTTACGTCAATAGATATAAACAATTCACCAAAGTTTCATAAAAACTGCTGAAAGCATTTTTGAGTTATTGTCCAAAAACTGGAAAATCACCCCTTTTTACATAAATAAAACCCCATAACTCGGAAACTTAAAATCTAAAATTCATAAAAATCGAAAGGGAGCTCATGTCAATAGAAAAAATAAATTCACCAAAGTTTCGTGCAAATTGGTGAAAGTGTTCTTGAGTTATTGTCCGAACACTGAAAATCCCCCCCTTTTTTCATAAATAAAACCCCAAAATTCAGAAACTTAAAATCTAAAATTGATAAAAATCGAAAGGGAGCTCACGTCAATAGATATTAACAATTCACCAAAGTTTCGTGCGAATTGGGTCAAGCCTTTTTGAGTTATTGTCCGACATGTTGACGACGGACGGACAGACAGACGGACAACGGTATACCATAATACGTTCCACAAACGGGCGCATAAAAAAAAACGATTCCTGTCAAACTACATAGGAACGCTGTAAAATTTTAGGATAAAATAGGCGGTAAATGAGATTTCGAATGACTGATAGTTCGATAACTTGTTTTAAGTTTTGCGTATTTGAATAACACAATCACAATCAAAACGGGAGCATTGTTTTAAGACAATTTATAAATCATAAAGAAATGATAATTATTTGTGCCTTATTATATTGATGGATATTGATACTAGCGCTTGTCTTCTATTGATCTTTTCGGACCAGATCTTTCTGTAAAAAGTGATAATTGTCACACTTAACTGCTGATAAACCCCGTTGATCGGAGGAAGGGCGACATCTCGTCGATGGAATGATATTATCTATCGATTTTGTTTGGTTTCATTGGTAAATTGTGTGTTAATTATGACACGTGACTCACTGGTTCTTTGTTTGTAATTTTTAACTTTAACAAGAAAGTTTTTGCTGAGGACACTTCATGAAGCACACGGAGTTCAACATCTCGTGACAGGACTAACGGATAAGGAAAATATTCGTCAATAGATTAACGTTTATATAATTAGGTGTGCAAACTAGCCGATTCTTTTAAAAAAAAAACATTCTCTCAAGATGTGTTTTGTGTCAAATATTATGTGGCAACTTTACTACAGATGAAGGAATATTTCTACACTATTTCAGAAACTTGGACTTTTTATAAAAACTTGATAAATCGCTCAATAACCTTCCGAATGCTACCGATTTTAAATGTGTTACTATCTAGTATGTTTTGGCTTAATTTGTATATGTGTATTATTTCTACCAGTAACAAGAGACATATATATATAGTATATATATGTCTCTGCAGTAACATATAATACATATTGTAGTATATGTCTCTTTTAAAAAAAGTAAATTCTATGTTTTATAAACAGAGTGAATTATGACTCGTGCAACTCCAGAAGTTTCAAAGAGATACTCAAAGGAAACGATCGTGTTATGCTACGCGAATGAACCATCATAACTTCCCGAGAGTAGAAGATTTTGATGGATAAAGAAATTCACGCAGTACATCAAGAGATCAAGAACCGATTTTGTAGACCCGATTTTTTTTTTTTATTAAAACGAAATTATTAAAATACATGTATAATAAATGATATTACCAATATGCCAAACTAATCCCAAAGCAGATATATTTGTCATATCATAGCTTTACCAGTAAAGCTATGGCAAAATTTGTCCATATAATATGCACCTTTTAAATATATCAGGAAACTAAAAGCAAATATAACTATTTACCATATATTTCTAGCTGTCTTAAATATCTTTCTTTATAATATCTTTGCATACATATTCAAAGTTTCATATGCCCAATATATTTACACACACATTTCTAGCTGTCTGAAATATCTTTCTTTATCATTTCTTTGCATATGTATTCAAAGCTACATATGCCTAATATATTTACACAGGTCATTGATATTATCATTTGGCCACATTTCTTAATTAAACAAATTGTCTGCAAATCTATGTATTGACCATACATTTAGGAATATGCTCAAAGGCTTTTGATATGTTCTGATTTGACATACATTTTAGCCGACTATAAAGACTAACAAAAATATTCCTTTACAATACATTTGAAAGGTCTCTGCAGAATAAAGGAAATTATGCTTTACACCCCTCTATAAAGTTCTCGTTTTCAATTGGTTTACATACCAGGCAAATGTAGATGCACCTTACACTTTATAACCCCTATAAAATTATTTAAATGATGATGCTTTGCTACCTAGACAAAGAAACACATTTGCGGATGAGTTTACATCATAGAAAAATACATGACAAAGATTTTCAATTTGCAGAGGTATACAAATACATAAGTTTGCAAAAGTTTTGAGATGGTTATAAATATATGCAAATTCTAAACTTTAAAATGGTTTGATTAGGTATATATTTTATAAACCGCGGTCTCTCATAACCGCCCATAGGAGGGTATAGCACAAGAAATGTTGATATTTACTACATGTAAAGACAAGATAAACTAAATGCAGCGGTTTATAAATATATGTAAATGTCGGTCTCTGAATACATTTACATAACATTTGCATACCTCTTCAAATCCGGGATTTCGTGTAGTGCATGATTAAACGAAAACATTGTTAGTTCAACAAATCTTTTAGAGACAGCTAGGAAATAAGTATCTTTTTTCAACATGTTCAACATGTTGAACAAATACGTTCATGAAAATGATGAGCAAATACAATTAATGTATATTCTGTCTAGTCAAAAATGGGAACAATCAGTTCTCCCTAAGACAAAAACAATAATGTCTAGATGTTTGATTAGAAGTTTCTTGAAATTTTTTACCATAAGTTTTGTTTTCTGCGTATTGTTAAATGAAGATTTAGCATGAACTATTATAAACTAAACTTACAATATGTTAAAGTCATTTTATACAAATGCAGGTTAATGTTCTTATCAGTTTTATTTGTACATAATAATCTACGACGGTAAGGACACTCAAACTGATTAAGTTTCTAGCTTATAGACACGTTTCCTATAAATGTTTGAAAGAGATGCAAGGCAAAGAATAATCATGGAAAGCATAAAATGAAAAACGTCAGACATGTTACACATGTTATAATGATTTAGCAAATGTTTATTGATAGCGATAAACCTAATTATATAATCAATTAAAATACTAATTACAAAACAATGCTGTTGGTATTTTTTGCGACTGTCAGGCAGGCGAGAGGTTTAGATAGCTACAAAATAAGGTTTAATCCATTATTTCAACATAAGAAACTGCCTGTAGCGAGTTATGATTATGACAGTTGATAGTTTATTCGATTGATGTGTTTGTGGTTTAGATTTCGCATTATAATTTGGGTTTTCCTTTTTAAATTTTTCTCGGGGTTCAGTAATTTTGGGATTTTACTTTTTAAACACATGCCCTAAATTTAAGAGATCATTTCGTGCCCTCAATTTAAGAGATCCTTTGATGCTATGATCTTTTGATCATATGCTTCAACAATGGAGAAAAATAACAGATTGATATATAAGTCCTTTTAATTAGCTCTTAGATAGAATTCAAAGAGTGAAAAGTTTACAGACGTCGGACCCCAAAGGTAGTACATCCAAAATGATTTTTTTCTATCAAATGCCTCAACAGAAAACAACAGTATGATATATTATTATATGGACGATCAACAAATTAAATAACAATAAACAGAGTGATCACTGTTTAAAAAAAGACATCATTTAAAGTAAGTTTTTAAAATATGTTAGAATGTTTTTTAATGCTTTTATTTTATCATTTGTTAGTTCGTTTGTTTGTTTGTTTGTTTGTTTGTTTATTATTTATTAAATTTTACACAATGTCTTTCCTGTATCCAAATAGTTGTTTTGTAAAATTGAAAAAGGAAATGGGTAATGTGTCAAAGCGACAACAACCCGACCATAGATCAGACAACAGCCGAAGGCCACCAATGGATATTCAATGTAGCGAGAAACTCCTGCAACCGGAGGCGTCCTTCAGCTGGCCCATTAATAAATATGTATACTAGACTTAATGTATAAATGTTCTTATCAGTTATACATATATTTGTAATTTCTGTGGAAAAAAATAAAAGAAAAAAAAAGCACAATTGAATGTAAACCAATAAAACCTAATACAGAGCTTCAATACATTTTTGTGTGTTTATACTTTAAATAATCATTCATGTTTATTTTTTTTACTTCTAAAAGTAAAAGAGCATCAAAGCATGAAACTCAAATGCATAAAACATTTAGCACTTTAAACATGTTAAAACAAGAACAAGAAAACAAGAAAAGTACACGGATGTCCCACTTGCACTATCATTTTCCATGTTCAATGGACTGTGAAATCGGGTCAAAAATCTAATTTAGCATTAAAAAAATTAGAAAGATCATTCCATAAGGGAACATGTGTACAAAGTTTCAAGTTGCTGGTCTTCAACTTCAACAAAAACTACCTTGACCAAAAACTTTAACCTTAAACTCCCACTTTCAATTTCTATTTACAGTGGACCGTTAAATTGGGGTCAAAAGTTTAATTTAGCTTTAAAATTAGAAAGATCATATCATAAACAACAAGTGTACTTAGTATCAAGTTGATTGGACTTCAGCTTCTTTAAAAAAAAACTACCTTGACCAAAAACTTTAAACTATTGTAGGTGGGGCATACAAATATTAAATTGCTTGTACATTATTATTAAGCATTGTCTATAATAAATAAACCATCTTGAAAACTAAAAACAATATTTTGTAAATTAAACATAGCATAACGCATGGTAAACAAATGCTTAAACATAAAATAACTTCAAATGTATTATAAACAAGCATTAGCCTTTCAAAAAGGGCTAAGTGTTGTCGCTTTGTAGATTAATTCATTTACTAGAATAGCCACGTGCATCAATCAACAAATTGTACCACACACGTGAGGTCACACGTTATGAAGTAGTGTATATATCGTTTAAAGTTGTTGTTTACTCCAGAAGATTCGACTATTTATAGATAAAGTTACCTGTGTAAAATCTAATTGCTTAAATAGAGAGGACAAATCCGGGATTGAAGAACATTTACTAGGTTTGGATTGTCCTAACCAATCAATAAACTTTGATTATTCACGTCTCGTAATATCTTCCAATCAGGTAGCAAGAAAAATTCACGCACTAACTGTCCATCGTTCAATTCTTAATATCCTAGGAGTCGATAATAAATCCATAACAAAATTAAATTCTTAAACATTAAAAGAATTACAACGTAATCTATGATACAGCTGAGTTATGTCCCTTGGGAGTAAAACAAAAGTCCTTGCAAACAGTTGAAATGAAAAAAAAATATATGCCTGATATAAAAAAAAAGAAGATAGAAACTACTAAATGAATCAATATTGAAATATTTGCTGCATGAATTGCCAAGAATGTGAACAATTCTTACACAGGAGAATATAAATTCTATCCAAACTAAAGCCTCAACTCAAGTTGGTCTCTTTTTTTCTTAGATGGACAATTTAATACTGAAAATGCTTCTAGTATGACGAATATTGCCTTACTCCATAAACAGTACAAACTTAACTTCTATCTAACATTTCTAATTTTAAAAGATTATAGCTAGAGAAATACCCAAGTGATACATTTAGGGAATTACACAGCCAATAAGGCAAATTTCTCAGTTAAAATATTTGTTGCCACTTGAATTCTTGAGCTTCCAATTAAATTAATCATTGCGAAAGGTGAAAACAAATACAAAAGAACAATATGGTGGTGCAGTTTATACAATATAGCTAATATTGAAATCCTAAAATACAGCTTAATTATTTACCCATCAATTTGACGTATTATGATGACTTTGGACTTTTTCTCGAAACAGTATTAATGTTCTCAGTGAAACATTTCTATACTTTGTGATAAAAAATCAAATGTATTAATCAAAAGCTTCAAAAAAGTAAATAGTTATCAAAGGTACCAGGATTGTAATTTAGTACGCCAGACGTAAAAACATAACTGAAGTCTGATGCTTACGGTCATTTATCACCAAATTTATGAATATAAATATAATATTTCAATAGTTTTCAAAATTGATTTTGTAAATATACACACTGCAGATATTCATAGATAAAAAAATATTGTACCCTTGCATCCAATCACAGTGCTCCTAAGTTGACTTCCTTCACAAAAATTAAATCTTTATAATATTGAAATATATGCGTTTTAGTTGAAATATCAACTCTGATATGTACATGTATTATTGATTTATTTAAAAAAAATATCATATGTGTACTATAGTTTTTTCAAGCGGGGCAAGGACTTACCCATTAATTAAAGCCAGACAAGAACTTTTTTTAATAATAAATATTGGCAGGCATAATTTTCTTTTTATTTGCTCCCAGGAAAATCACAATAGCGTTTCAAAAAGTCGTATCGATTATCATATGGTCAAATTAAGTCGACAATTAAACATGAAATTCAGAAGTGGCATTGTAGTAGACAAATATAGTGTTGCAAAATCTAGTACTTTTTAAATCTTTTTAACAGAGATTATCCCATTTGTACCCATCTCCCTTTTTCCAAAGATCTTCCTCAAAAGTCAGAATTTTTTATTTGCTCTCTCTTTTAACAATACATACATGTAAACATGTTGTGCTACTTTTTTCTTTCACAAATACATTAAATTTTTTACTCTTTGGTGGGGTTGTTTTTCTGTGACATTCCTTGTTTCTATCTGTACTTTTATTGTAATTTACCTCATCCTATTTCTAAATCTGAGTTTTTTTTATTTTCAAACAATGTATTATGATAATTTGTGTTGATTATTACTTAATACAAACAAGAATGAAATTAAAATTCTGAGATTGGGAAATATGAACTTTTTGTTTAAAGAGCTTATTTATATAGTTAATTAGCTAAATAAACATGATAAATAAACTTAAAAGTATTTTGTCCAGAGTAAAACAGTTAAGATGGTTAAACTAAAGACTGGTGTCTGTGTAAATGATGAGAAGTGAGGGTCTAGCATTGATTTTAACCATTTATATCTAGAATTAATAAGTCATTTTGCAATAATATGTCATAATAATAACAACTTTTTTTACAAGAAACCAGTCAGGGTTACTTCTAGTACAGGGGTACTTCTAGTACAAGTTATTTTTGTCTACTTGAAGAAGCTCATATAAGTAAATTTTGTTATATTCAAATTTCATTGTCAAGCTATTACAGGTAAGACAATTATGTATTTTATATTTTACTAGACCTTTAATGAAGAGTATCAGTTGGACATAATAAAAGTAATACTGAATTCTTTGTATAGACATGATAGATTTAGTAATACTATCATACTTTGAAAAAATATAAAAAATTAAGGGTCTGTTCTTAAAAAAAAGTACTTTTATTTTGATATTATAAAAAGGAAATTTGTATTAAAGACATTTATAATCAAACGATTGTTGGATTAGATATTGTCAGATGTGTTCTTAATATTGTTTATTTCTATTAGAAAGTAAAAAAGTCTTATCATATCAGAAATATCCTCTCATACAGTTAGAAGTGATATTTTTTAAACAAATAAGTTATCAGTATGATTGATAATGTTCTATAATGCATTCGTTATAGAAAGTGTTCAATGAAAGAAAGTAACATATTATTATACTGTATTAGTCTGGTACTAATTTAGCATGATCAAAACTACCATTCAGAAGCATACTACAATTTGTACAATGTATATCAACAGAAAGAACACATTTAAAGTTGAAAAGATGATGATCAGCCTGAAATTAACCATAATCAGAAAATCTTAACATTCAGCAATTATAAATATATAAATTTATTAATGGTTTATTCCCATTCTCTAGCATTTAAAAAAGTATAATTTAAGTTTTATAGTTATCCAATAAGTGTCAAATTATAGATTAGCTTTAAACATTCAGTGGTAGTTCAGATACATATTCAGGACAAGCCAAGATAATGAGAAATTTATCAATTAGAATTGTTCTTATAGGGTGAATGTGACTGATATTGCCTAGCCTTCAACAATAATCAAATACTTCAATTGAGCATTAAGCCCCCTTTATACAAATATATAATGATATTAACATATAACATGACCATTTTATATGGAATGTGTGCTTAACTGATGATGCCATAGATGGTACACTGTGATTATATTCAAAGAAAGTTTGAAATCTTCTGATGTTTTTTTCTTTAGGGAACCCTACTGTCTCAGCATTTTAACAAACTTTTTACTTTTCTTCCAGTTCCTCAATAGTATATTTTAGAGAATTTTATATTGACATTAATGCTGTTATAGCTTCTGTATCATCAGCATTGTTATTGTTTATTTCTTCTTCAGATGACATTTCTGCAACCCCCACTTTCTATATTGATATTGAGGTATTCAGTCTGTGGATAGGGAGGTCGCCAATCGATTATCGTAACGTAATAATTTCCTTGCGACAGCAAAAATGTCGGATTTTACCCAACTTCAGTTGCTTTTAAAAAGGTGAAAAATATATTGTATGGGCAAACAGTTGATATGCAAATAAAGTTCAGACATTTATCTTTCTAAATATATAAGTTTTATAGGTATTACAGTAAGTTCGTACGATAAAAAAAAAGTTTGAAGTGGAGAAGTTTTGAAAAAAAATGGCCGCCGTAAAAACTATGTGTCAAAAGTACTACTGATTTTGAAATTAATTCCGCAAGCTGTTACTAGTCCGATTTTCTTCATTGATGGCTTAAAATTTTGAAAATATATTCAAGTTTTATGATCCGGTTGTCAGTCATACCTAGGTATCGATTTTCAGAATAAAAAAAAAAAAGATGAAAAAAAACAAAATTGTTTTCGCCTTTGTAAACACCACTGACACTCGGATTCGTAAATTCCAGAACTTTCTCCTTCCATACGTATCCCTGGTTTGACATGAAAAACAATAGCGGCTTGCGGAATTGATTGGATATGTGTATGATCAGGGCGTGGTTTTGACAAAAAATTTAGCGCGAAGAGTTATCTGTTCTTGCTTACCGGAAATTACAAATCCGCCACATTGGTTGTACGTAGTTTTTTACCTTGAGAAAAAATGCCTTTTACCGACTCGTTTTTTGACGGACTGCTGACTGAGGGTGTTGACAACGATTGACATAGGCCACGAAGGCCAATCACGTATGGTAAGCATCGTAAGTACATATATTATATCATAAAAAATTAAATTGATCCGATTTCAGCGAGGAGAATTTCTTATTCGATAAAATTCCCAAGAAATTTCTTTAAACTGTTTCCAAATTGTTTTTGGATTGTTTGCATAATTGTTAATCTATAAAATGAAAGGGACTTTCTACCAGCAATTTTTTTTTAAATGCTCCCAATTGCCCATTTTATAAAATTTGAATATGTAATGAGGTAAATTCTCCTAACGTTTGAGTGTCATCCGGTCGGAATATCTCGGGTTTTATTCATTCATAATTTTCGGAATTTTCGGTGCTTTACATTGCACAGTCCAAAGTACATTACTATTTTTTATTTAAGCCAAAAGTATGTTGTTCCACCCATAGAATAATAAGTAACTAAGTATATATTTGTTCCTTACTTGTGGACCAGTCATAATGAACAATATTTTTTTATTTTTCAAAGAAGTTTGCAGTCAAAATTGGCTATGATAGTTTTGGAGAATTTGCACACATTACATTTATGTTTTTGATTGTAAAATTGTTATTAAAACTATATGATAATATCATACAAATGTTTTATTTTGGAAACTGGAGTGCTGGTCATAATACACAAAGTTATTTTCTTTAAATATGATCACGGTTTGAAATGTGTGACACATTTTAGACAAGAACATTGAATCTTGTTTAATTTTGAATTGTGACTTAAACATATTGTTATCTCATTTTCATCTCATTTTCATTTCAGTTTATTTTGTTTTGTTTTATCTTTATTTCATTTTTGTTTTTAATTTACTTAAGACTTTTAGTTGATGTTTACAGGTTTTATTTTTTGCCTTCAGTTTGGAGTTTTATGTCACTTTTATTTTTTTAATTTATTTTGTAATTTGATATTTTTGCCTTTTCACTGACACATTAATGTTTAAACAGGATTACAGATGCTGTGTTTTCTCATAACCTATGTACTATTACTACTTAAATATATGATTAGGATTAAATATCAAATTTTTCCTTTACACAAATTCTGTAATCAAAATTCAGATCATTGGGGTGGGGTCCTGATCCTGAAATCCCGGGCTTAAAAACATTAATTCCAAATCTAAAAAAAATATAATCCCTAACATCCCCAAAGTATCAATCCCAAAGATCACCCTCCCCCCCCTATCTTTGGAATAACCGTGATAGCAGTTTAAAGTTAATCCATAGGATCATCCATATCTATCTTTCTGTAGTATGTACATTTTTTATGAAACCCTATTTGCATTTTAATTTCAGAATTGTTTTCTATCATTCTAAGATTTATTTCAGAATGAAGTAAATTAATATATTACAGGTACTAGAATGCAGACTGACAAGAACCAGATATTCATTTTAAAGTACTAGTGTACATGTATTTTGTAACCTTTAGTTTTATTAAAGGTTTATGTACCCAGAAGAAAATATTGTATTTATATAGAGAAAAATATTTGATTGCAAATGAGACAACATTCCACAAGAGACCAAATGACACAGAAATTAACAACTATACAAAACATAATATGTACTTAAAAGGATATAGTATTAATATAAAAAGATGTGGTATGAACGCAAATAGGACAACTCTCCACAAGAGACCAAATGACACAGAAATTATCAACTACAGGTCACTGCGGCCTTCATAGTACATCTATTTAAGTAAAGAAATAGAAGAATTAATTCCGACTCTTCTTATAATTAACGAGCCAACACCATTTAGCAGTTTATGGTAAAATTTTTGTAAGTCTTTGTGAATGGTTTGTACATTTTTTTTCATATGACATGAGAAGCATAGCTGACTATGCCAGTAGACGTTTTGGGACTGAGTATGAGGTAGGGCCATCTGGGGATGGAATGGTGAGTGGTAGTCAGTCCACAGTAAGTATGGCGGATATGGTCTGGAGTGATATTGGTAAGATACAGCCCAGGGTTAGTAAGCCTGCTTTCCCATCTATCATTTTCTGAGAAATCAGCTGGATAGAGTAGATCTTACTACAACAACACAGGTATGTATGCCCCTCTATCCAGATGCAAGGACCAGAGATGAATTGGAGAACTTACCAGAGTGCAGACGAAATGGACTGACGGAAGCAGACTTACTGAACATAGGTGCCTCTAGGAAGCTTTCTTCTGGACAGATGTCGCTAGGACTATTGATGGAAGTCCACAGGTATTTAGATAAGTATAGCAGTATTAATAAAGTAGAGATTTCATGGTATAGTTTGCTCTTTATTTCAGGTAATCAAGATGACGGACACCGAGAAGAACACCATGCATGTTAGGGTGAAGAGAGAAGTTGATAGAATGAAAAAGATGAAGACAGCAAAGCAGACTAGCCAGATAGAAGTGCTGAATAGAGAGTTGTTTGACATGCCTGGTAACAGTAATGTCTTGGTTGACAGATTAAAATCCCTTAATCTGAGGGTAGGAGAGGTTGGTATTCCTGTAGAGCTAAGAGGATTAGTTGAATCCTTGGCTAATGTTTTTTTTTCCTCTTTGCAGGAAGAACATGAGAAGTTAGTCACCAGGAACCAGCAGTTAGAGGAAGAGAAAAAACAGACCGAGCAGAGAGGGGACGCAACAACTACCCAGTATCAGAAGGAAACAGAGGTGTTGAAGTTGAGTGTGAATGGAAAGAGCAGACAACTGAAGGCGGCTAGGCGGTTGAAGGACCACTACAAGGAAATGGCTGACAAAGAGAGGTCAAAGATTATAAAATTATAAAATTATAAAATATTGAAAATTGTAATATAACAAAAAGTAAAATTTAAAAAATACATGGAACAATTTACTGTAAATTATGTTCTTTTATTATGGAAAATAAGTCAACTCATGATTAAATTGTATATCACATGATTAAATTAGTTATAAAACTGATACATACCCCCTAAAAAAGAAGTAAAAAATATATAAAAGGACAACAAAAAAATTTCCACCCAAACATGGCATCATAAATAGTATCAGGATTATAATTTAGTACGCCAGACGCGTGTTTCGTCTACATAAGACTCATCAGATAAAAAAAAATACACAGCTAACCAAGCAATTTCAAAACTGTATAATATAAAATTTGAGAATAACATTTACAAAGTTATATACATTTATTGAATGTATATTAATTATATTAAAATATACTAGATGCAAATTTTTATGTTCAAATAGAAAAATTGCAAAATGTGCTAATTTTAATTACTTTTATTGCAGAAGAAATCCAACAGCAACAGGAGGTACAGTTGGGTGCAGACCAAGCATTACATGTAGACGGGCCGAAAAAGTTAACGCGGCGTTTACTCTCGTGCACTTCATGTTAACGCCGCGTTAACTGTGCGTTAACTCCGAAATTGCAGTAGACATTAAAAGTAAACGGGCGTTTACTTTAGCGTTTACCTCCGCGTTAACGCAAAAACGGCGCGTCTTCTAATTTTGTAAAGAGTAAACGGGCGTTTACTTTCCCGTTTACCTCCGCGTTAACGTGGGAAAATGCGCGTCTTCTATTTTCCTAATAAGTAAACGCGCGTTTACTGTTTGTAGTAAACGGCCGTTACATTAGATTGTCATCGTAACATGGATACACTGACCTAAAATATGAAATGATAAGGAACATCAAAATTAATTGACCAACCGGTCATTTCTGCTTGACATATTGACGATTAAAGTTATTTAAAAATGTCACACATTTGTATTTAATTGAACAATAATTATAGTAAATTTCTTGTTCTTCGCAAATAATAGTTTTCTCATCTTAGACAGACTGACTCGTAAAACAAAATTATTTGATATCATTAACCAAAACTGACAATATTTACCTCTTAACAAGTTATCTTATTCTATATAGAAGTAATTCAGTTATATTTTCATGCCATAATTGAACATATAATACGTAACAATTGACAGCAATTTTTGTACCAGCCTGACGGACATGACCTCTTTTTATTTAAAATATTGAATAGTAAACAAAATTCAGTAGTTTTCATACATCAGACTAACTCGTAATATATAATTATTTGTTTGCAACACCAAAACTGACCATATAAGCAAGTTATTATGTAAATCTATATAGCCGGCATAGTAAATGAGTTATATTTTGATATAAAGATTGATTGTATAATAAAAAAGGAAGCAATATTTAAATATTATGACATAAATTTTTTTTTGCATCAATTTAAAGTGACAGCATGTCCTTTTTCATTCAAAATATTGAATCGCAAAACAAATTCAATAGTTTTCTTACCTTAGACTGACTCGTATAATAAAATTATTTGTCCGCAACACTCAAAACTGACCATATAAGCATTTCATTATGTAAATCTATATAGCCGGCATAGTAAATGAGTTATATTTTGATATAAAGATTGATTGTATAATAAAAAAGGAAGCAATATTTAAATATTATGACATAAATTTTTTTTTGCATCAATTTAAAGTGACAGCATGTCCTTTTTCATTCAAAATATTGAATCGCAAAACAAATTCAATAGTTTTCTTACCTTAGACTGACTCGTATAATAAAATTATTTGTCCGCAACACTCAAAACTGACCATATAAGCATTTCATTATGTAAATCTATATAGCCGCACAGTAAATGAGATATATTTTCATGTAAGAATTGATTGTATAAGAAAATAGGTAGCAATATTCGAATATTATGACTAAAAAATTTTGTTCGCATCAATTTAGAGTGCCAGCATGTACTTTTTTATTCCAAATATTGAATCGTAAACAAAATTCAGTAGTTTTCATACCTCAGACTGACTCATATAATAAAATTATTTGTCCGAAACAACCAAAACTGACCATATAAGCATTCTAGTATTTAAATCTATATAGCCGCATAGTAAATGAGTTATATTTTCATGTAAGAATTGATTGTATAATGAAAGAGATAGCAGTATTTGAGTATTATGACTAAAAAAATTTACTCGTATCCATTTAGAGTGTTAGCATGTCTTTTTCTTATTCAATATATTGAATCGTAAACAAATTTCAGTAGTTTTCATACCTCAGACTGACTCATATAATAAAATTATTTGTCCGCAACAACCAAAACTGACCATATCAGCATTTTATTATGTAAATCTATATATCTGCATAGTAAATGAGTTATATTTTCATGTAAGGATTAATTGTATAATGAAAAAGGTAGCAATATTTGAATATTATGAATAAAAAATTTTGTTCACATCAATTTAGAGTGCCAGCATGTACTTTTTTATTCAAAATATTGAATCGTAAACAAAATTCAGTAGTTTTCATACCTCAGACTGACTCATATAATCATGATAATAAAAATTATGTGTCCGCAACAACCAAAACTGACCATATAAGCATTCTAGTATTTAAATCTATATAGCCGCATAGTAAATGAGTTATATTTTCATGAAATGATTGATTGTATAATAAAATAGGTAGCAATATTTGAATATTATGAATAAAAATTTTTGTTCGCATCAATTTAGAGGGCCAGCATGTCCTTTTTTTATTCAAAATATTCAATCGTAAACAAAATTCAGTAGTTTTCATACCTCAGACTGACACATATAATAAAATTATTTGTTCGCAACAACCAAACTGACCATATAAGCATTCTATTATGTAAATCTATATAGCTGCATAGTAAATGAGTTATATTTTCATGTAAGGATTGATTGTACAATGAAAAAGGTAGCAATATTTGAATATTATGACTAACAAATTTTGTTCGCATCAATTTAGAGGGCCAGCATGTCCTTTTTTTATTCAAAATATTGAATTATAACCAAAATTCAGTAGTTTTCATACCTCGGACTGACTCATATAATAAAATTATTTGTCCGCAACAACCAAAACTGACCATATAAGCATTCTAGTATTTAAATCTATATAGCTGCATAGTAAATGAGTTATATTTTCATGTAATGATTGATTGTATAATAAAATAGGTAGCAATATTTGAATATTATGAATAAAAAAATTTGTTTGCATCAATTTAGAGGGCCAGCATGTCCTTTTTTTATTCAAAATATTGAATCGTTAACAAAATTCAGTAGTTTTCATACCTCAGACTGACTCATATAATAAAATTATTTGTCTGCAACAACCAAAACTGACTATATAAGCATTTAATTATGTAAATCTATATAGCCACATAGTAAATGAGTTATATTTTCATGTAATGATTGATTGTATAATAAAATAGGTAGCAATATTTGAATATTATGAATAAAAAAAATTTGTTCGCATCAATTCAAAGGGCCAGCATGTCCTTTTTTTATTCAAAATATTGAATCATAAACAAACTTCAGTAGTTTTCATACCTCAGACTGACTCATATAATAAAATTATTTGTCCGCAACAACCAAACTGACCATATAAGCATTCTATTATGTAAATCTATATAGCTGCATAGTAAATGAGTTATATTTTCATGTAAGGATTGAGTGTATAAGAAAATAGGTAGCAATATTTGAATATTATGACTAAAAAATTTTGTTCGCATCAATTTAGAGTGCCAGCGTGTACTTTTTTATTCAAAATATTGAATCGTAAACAAAATTCAGTAGTTTTCATACCTCAGACTGACTCATATAATAAAATTATTTGTCCGCAACAACCAAAACTGACCATATAAGCATTTTATTATGTAAATCTATATAGCCGCATAGTAAATCAGTTATATTTTTATGTAAGGATTGATTGTATAAGAAAATAGGTAGCAATATTTGAATATTATGACTAAAATAATTTGTTTGCATCAATTTAGAGTGCCAGCATGTCCTTTTTTTATTCAAAATATTTATTCAAAAACAAAATTCAGTAGTTTTCATACCTCAGACTGACTCATATAATAAAATTATTTGTCCGCAACAACCAAAACTGACCATATAAGCATTCTATTATGTAAATCTGTATAGCTGCATAGTACATGAGTTATATTTTCATGTAAGGATTGATTGTATAATGAAAAAGGTAGCAATATTTGAATATTATGACTAAAAAATTTTGTTTGCATCAATTTAGAGTGCCAGCATGTACTTTTTTTATTCAGTATATTGAATATTGAAACAAATTTCAGTAGTTTTCTAACCTCAGACTGACTCGAATTTTAACCAAAACAGACCATATTAGCACTATATATAGCTGCATAGTAAATTAGTTTATTATATCCATGTAAAGATAGCAATATTTGAACATTTAAATTGACGAGATGACCGGTACAAATGTACATACTTATATTACCCTTTATCGATATCCCTTTCAATACACTGTACAATTTACGTCTTTTTTTTTTATCATTTGTCAAAACAGAATCTTATCATGTAAATCCAAGGCAAACAAGGTGAATTTCGATTAAAAATAATGTATTAAATACCCCGAGTTATAGTTGGAATTCGAAGAGACAATTATGAATGGGGAACGAAACAATATAAACCATGATGTTTATATTCCATCATATTAAATATGCTCCCGATGTCTCGGATAACCTTTCTTTTCGTATCGATATTTGCACATGTAACTTTTGGAAGAAAAATATAGAAAATCTGCCAATCAGTAAAGTTAATGGACTTAATGAAAGTGATTTTGTGTAATTTAATATTTCGAATTAAAAGAGTTTTTGAATTGTTCTGGTTTGAAACACATATACGTAAAATATTAAGACTAAAGATCGTTTTTATAAAATAAATGTGCAAATGAACTTGAAGTTTATTTCTAAATTTACCCAATCAGTTAACGCGAAAAGTAAACGTGCGTTTACTTTCAAGTGCACGTAAAAATATACTTGTAAAATCTGTACTAAACGCCCGTTTACCTTTAAGTGCACGTAAAAATAAATTTGAAGAATTCTGAAGTAAACGCCCGTTTACTACTGACTAAACGGACACATAGTAAACGCCCGTTTACTAAGGTAGACATTAAAAATTTCCATTTCAGCCACGTTAACGTAATTATAGTAAACGTGCGTTTACTAGTAAACGGGAGATTTGAAGTTAACTAACGAAATATGTGCACGCGGCGTTAACTTGCGTTTACTTTATGTAATGCTTGGTCTGCACCCAACTGTAGGTAGAGGTGCAGAAGGTAGAGTTCAGGAGATGTCCTACACCATCACAGAACTGCAGCGGGGAAAGGTTAACCGTAAGGAACAGGTTAGGTACTATAAAGGTATTGATAATGAGAGACCAGATAATATTTTTTTACCAGACGAATTGACGAGTTGAAAGAGGAGGTAGCATTTTGGCAAGGTCGGTATATGGAGTGTCAGGAGCAGATGGAAGCCTTTTTGAACCAGCGAGAAATTGTAACCTTTGATGATGGTACAATGTAGGTATACAGACATCATACGAGAGGTCTACATGGAGCTGATGTGTATGAGAGTTGGAGCAAAGAACGTCTCAAAGATCATAAAGACTGGAGAGAGAAATCACATGTCGTTGAGAACTGGGACACCCTTACTGTAGTACAGAGAGAGAGGTATATTACCATTAATTATTTCTTTTGTGGTCTTCATTTTTTAGTAGGTCTGTCAGAGCAGGCGAACACGACTCTTTCATTGTGGGAGAGTCTTGTTCACTCTGGTGAGAAGGTTGGAGCTCCTACCTTACCAGGAGGATACAGTATACCAGGTGAATCAGGTACAACCAGACTGGTACGGACAGTATGTAAGGAAGTGCAGGACCGTGGATGGGAAAAAGCAGGGAAACCATTACAGTTCCGAGACTTTTTACACACTCAAGGGCAGGTAAAGGAAGTGCCACTAGCTTCCTGCAAAGGTAACAGATTCAACATTTTATTTCACAATGCTGCAGGAGTTTATTATCTACTTAATGATCTTCTGGCCTTTGCAGAAGAGCATAAAGCAGATAATAGACTCTTTACAGCAGTGAACGCTGATCTCTCTGTTTTGTGTTTTCAAGCTGGAGCCAGAGCACTAGGTATAGTATCAAAAATGGTGACAGGGCCAATGTGGAGATTCATGGAGGAGAATGGACATGTGAGCGAGTTGACCCCATTGTATCAGCAGCTGTATGACGCCTTCACGAGATTGTCCACCGACGCTTCAACCTTGATGAAAGGAGAGGAATTCATCTTTGGTTTTAGAGTTTTGTTTTCATCTTTCAAGGTTGTTTGTAGCAGACAATTGAAAGACCACATTAAGGGTGATAAGTATGCTACAGGTTGGTCACCCGAGCTTCTCCAAGAGTCGGCGACAGTTCCCAGGACGAATGTTGGACCCGAAAGGATCTTCTCGCAGTTGGACAGCCTTATAAGAGTCATGCCGAGGGCCACCACCAACGCCATGGAGAGGATCACGATGTGGACACAGAACCATACAGCAAACTGGTTAGGAAGTTTGGATGAAGCACATCGTACTAGAATTTGCATGATGAAAATTATGATTGTTTGATTAATTGTTGGTTGCTTAAAGTCCAGTGGCAAATGTTTCATGGATGTTTTTGAAAAGCAAATTAAATTATGCAATGCTAAAAGTTAGTGCTATAATACCACCAATTAAAGCAGTAATTTGAAGTAAAATAAAGGGTCAAATTTCCTATAGCTTATCACAGTAAAAGCATCTTTAAAATTGCATTAACAATGCATAGAAAAAAAATCAGTATAATAGAGAAAACATTAATTGATTACAATGTTAAAATGAGCAAGAATCGATATCTCCCCAAAAAAGTTAGTATAAATATTAAGAAGGTGTGGTTTGCTTGCCAATGAGACAACTCTCGACAATAGACCAAACTGAAAAAAACATTAACAACTATAGGTCACTGTATGGCATTCAATAATGAGCATACCACATAGTAATGGCACTCACATGTATATGACCATAATCAGAACATTTAAATAAAACAATTCATGTGTTTTTAGCTTTAAAACCTGCTTTTAAAAGTCTAGGTTTGTTTTGATTATCTAAAGGATCTCCGGCAGGCCAGGGAAGATTCTAGGGAACAACGCCAAAGGTATGTTGAGAGGTTAGCAGACATTCGTCAGCAACGACAGGAAGCACTCGCCATGAACAGGGAGAAGAAAGAGGCTAAGGCACAGCGTGATAAAGAAAAGAAAGAGGAACTCACATAGAAGCTACAGGAAGTAGGGGGCTTGTGGAAGACACCAAGTAAGACCGATACACAGTTGCGTTCCCTAGAGAGCGGACAACGAGTTAAAGCCTTACAAACTCAGTTGACATTTAGGCGGTATGTATTAGGTACTCCTAACACAGGTAAGATTCTTAATGTGATGGCCGGCGGCAAGTATCTGAGTGCAGAGAAACTGACAGCCAATTTGAAGTGTGTAATACGACAGGCAGAGGATGACAGGGAAGAAAGACAAGCAGTTCATCAAGTAAGTGGTCAGGCTAACCCCCTTTCTAGTACTATTCTGCAGGAGGAGAAGGAGAGGTTTCAGAAACTTGCAGAAGAAGAAAGGCAGAGACACACATAAGCTCCCAAGAAAAGGCAAAAGACGCAAGGTGGTACACGTAGAAGTAGGGCAGTTCCGAATATACCAGCACCTGACAAACCTGAAGAGTTGATTGGTAAGAGAGTTCAGCACTTGATAGAGGAATTCGATGGATTCAGCAGATGGTACTATGGTATAATTACGGGTTTGAAAGTAAGGCGTGGGAAGTATATGTACAGTTTAGTTTATGATGGTGAGACAGAGACTTTTATCTTCCCTTTGCTAGATGACATGGAGAAAGACGAGTTGAGGATTGTGCCTCTGGATCCAGCATTTTTAGTAGGTAGGCGAGTGGACCACAGATTTCGTCGAGAGGCTGATGGGGAGGAGTTTTGGTACACAGGGACTGTCATGGGACATGATGCAGATACAGGGTTGTCGACTATTGCGTACGACTTTGAGGATGCTGATGATGACGACGATGATGATGATAACAACAACAGCAATGTTTTTGAGGAGCCTGTCATAGAGGATAACCAGAATGGAGATGTGAGGATTTTTTTGTAGGAAATCTTTTTTTTCAGCAAGATTAATGGTGGGTTTCTTTTCTTTTCTTTCAGCACTAATATTTTTATTTTATTTTAGGTTCTCAACCCATTTTTCTCTTTTGTAGACTGTTATCCAGGGATTAAAAAAAAATAATTCAGGTACTACTTTTTATTTATTTGTAGATTGGTTGCAGCAAAGTGATTAGAACGCAGAAAAATTATTTAAATTGAACTATATCGAGTTGTATTTAAACATTTGGCCATTTTAAAAAATGAAGAAATTATCGACTGTAAGTTACCAAATGGTCTTCAACAGTGAGCAAAGCCCATACCGTATAGTCAGCTATAACATATATAAAAGGCCCCGAAACGGCAATGTATGCTTAAATTTTGTCATCAAACGTTCCTGATGAAGGTTAATCCAGAAAACCACTTTGTCAGCAGCCAATCTCAAATAAAGTAGTACTTTTTTTTCAGATTTACGCATGTAAACCAGCTATCACATGACTTGTAAGAAACCTCAGGTACTCCAAGGTAAATGAAGATATATGCAAAATATTTGATTTGTCTAATAATAAATATATTCTCTTTTGTAGATCGTGGTTAATTTTGGTGAATGTTGGTAAAGAAACAGCTCTGACCTGCAAAGGGAAACTTAAGAAACATTCAATAAATTTAATCAAATGATGAATAGTTTTTTTATCATTTAAACAATATAAAAAAGAAGATGTGGTATGATTGCCAATGTGACAACTGTCAACAAGAGACCAAAATGACACAGTTACAGACATTAACAACTATAGGTCACCGTACGGCCTTCAACAATGAGCAAAGCCCATACCGCATAGTCAGCTATATAACTGCATGTATCCAAAACAGTTCAGATAGTCACTGCTGTAAATACCAATTGATTATAACATGTAAAAGACTTAAAAACTGCATTGGGCTATACTTTTAAAAGCTCACTCAAGGCCATTTTTTATTAGAGAAACAGTTTTTTCTTAAAACTTTACTATTTTTTTTTAGAAATGAGAATATTTAAGTGTAAATAATACATTTTCCAAGAGAAGACATTATTAAAGCAATGTCTGACTATGTAATGACCTAACTCTTTCAATTTAAATGGATTATTTTTATGTTTTTGTTAAAAATGTTGTTATTTCAAAATTATAGATTTTTTGTCATGCAGGTATAGGCCTTACCAAATTACATCTAGGATAAGTATCATTCAGCAAAATACAATGAAATTAGGTTCATTTTAAAGCTAAGAATTTAAGCTTTAATATGATACCTAACATGTTTAAGGAATCTCCAATTTTCCATTAAATTTTTGCATAAATAGGCAAATATTTGAAAAAGTCCGTGATTTTCAAAATTTTAATTGGATTAAACTCTATTAATATATGCAAAAAAGGTGCTTTAACATGTAAAGTCACAATAACAGTCATAAAATTTTATGAAAAGTTACTGTCAACTTAAAAATTTTAGATTTTGTGTCAATTTCAGTGTATATTTGGCTAAAAATAGCTGAAAAATTAACGTCAAAATGCTGATTTTTTTATTTAATAATTTTGTTTTCATCTAAAAGAGCTTATTTTATTTGTGAAACAACTTAATACCAATACAAAACAAGTAGTAGAAAAAAATAGGGATTTTTTCCAGCATTGTTTTACCAAAAATGTATTTTTTTGCCTAAAAAAGCTACCTTAAAAAAGGAAGGCCTGCCCGCATGGTTTTGATTTACCGAAAAAAAAAAAAAAAAAAATGTTGGCAATATGTCAGTTAATATATTTCTGTTGACTGGTTGGGTCTGAACATAACTGCATAAAACCAGTCCATTTGAAGATATGAATGTCTAAACATAGCAGTTTATTCAAAGATGCCCTTGGCACATAGCAAAAATAAACTAAGTCCAAAATTTTGTTTTACCAAGTTTGAAATATTGTAGTTTCCTTAATACTGATGTTCCAGAGGAATTTATTGGCTTAAATCAAAGCATAAAAGGACCTGATGGCAATTATGCAGATAGATTGCTTGCACATGTTGCAGTTCCTAATACTTCTGATATATTTGTCCTCACAAATAGCCCAAAATATGGTATTTTTGCCTTCGCAAGGAAAAAGGCCAAAATTTTGATTTATTAAATGGTCATAACTTTTGAACCGCTTGACCGATTTCAAAAATGTTGGCACCAATGAATTTCTTTCTTTTTTTTTGAGCTCAAAAAGAATAATGTTATTTTATGCACTTTCTCTATACTTCATATTTTGACTGACCTCCCTACAGGCTATAGTTGTAAATGTCTGTGTCATTTAGTCTCTTGTGGAGCTTTGACTCATTGGCAATTATACCACATCTTGTTTTATATATTCACGTATAAGCGAATTTAATAACAAAGCACAATTTAGTAATATAATAATTGATGTAGAATGACATTTTTTTCTCAAATCCTTGTTTAAACTTATGATTCCCATCATCTTCGTTTGCTTAATTACAACCTTTACTAAAATGATATCAAACTAATAATTGCAAAGTAAACCAATGTTTCATAATAAAATTATGAACGGAAATAACATCAACTACTAGTATTTCATTTATAGATTCATGATATACCAGATGTAAGCACTTAAAGGACATATAAGCAACTCTACACCAATTAGAACTACATTTACGCTGTCTAAATAAATAACATAAAATCAAATAGTTAACTTATATCAAAAACCATTCATTTAGTATTAAGTTAGGAAATAAGAAAGTACATTTTTTTTAGATAGTATCAATAGAAATCCTTCAATTTCATCAATTGGATTGCAAGTTTCCAATAATTCTATTAAAACACCATATATTTTATGTATTTTCAAGTGTAATCTGTATTATGTCAATTGTCAATATCATACAAATTTTGTGCCCAAATCAAACATTATTCCTCAAGATGAGCTCTCGAGAATTGTGCTTTGTGTCGACATAATGTCAAATAATTTTAAAACATATATATTTTATAAAGTAGAGTATGTTAACGTACATATCAATGCCACATAGATATAGATATACATTAGTCAAATGCGTTTTGTTGAAATATATGTTTTTACTGTTTTTGGTCTCTTAGAAATAATCTTATCATAGAGACCAGGACCAAATTCTGTATATACGCCAGACGCGCGTTTCGTCCACAAAAGACTCATCAGTGACGCTCGAATCCAAAAATATTAAAAGGCCAAATAAAGTGCAATGTTGAAGAGCATTGAGGACCAAAATTCCTAAACGTTTTGCCAAATCCAGCTAAGGTAATCTATGCCTGGGGTAGAAAAGCCTTAGTATTTCAATAGTTCTAAATTTTATAAACAGTTAATTTATAAATATGACCATATCAATGATAACTCATGTCAGCACAAAACGTGCTGACTACTGTGCTGTTGATATTCTCGGGGAAATAAATCTCCAACAACAGTGGCATCGACCCAGTGGTTGTTAATAAACTCATCATAGATACCAGAACTTGTATATACGCCAGATGCGCGTTTTGTCTACAAAAGACTCAGTGAAATGTTGTTTGTGCTGTATTTAGACCTCTCTTCCACGAAATTTGTTTTACATGCACACATAAAAAAATTGCGGATTTTATCCAATGCAATGATAGGTTTGAACGTTGTTTTCAATTTAGACTTGTTTATATATATGTGAATACATTTATGGGACAGACTCATTTTAAATATATACCAGCTTTTTGGTATGACTACAAATTTTCACCTCTGTTGCTCTTATAATTATGAACAACAAAATTATTTATGTAAACAAAAATATTTCCGTATTCCATAACTGTATACCTTACAACCTTACAATACAATTGTTTTCATTTACCTGTGTACATTATTCTATTCGGCGGCAATTTGTCCAAGATTTTGGATGTGTTTCTAGTATCGTATAATTCTCATCCATTATTTTACCGATTTTGTATCTACATTATGTCATAGATCAAATTTATTCGTTCAGTGCATATTCATTTGTTTGTGTTTATATGTCCTTTGATTGAGTTAAGCCATTTCAATTGATATTTTATAGTTTGTCTTTCTGTATATGTTGTGAACTTGCATTATTGTTTCGACTAAGGGTGATCGTTGTTACTTATTCAAACGTTTAAACCGCTACATTTGGTTGCACCTGTCCTAAGTCCTAAGTAAAAAATCTGTTGTTTAATGTTTTTTTATGTGTTTCTTGTTCTTTGGTAATAATTAGACCGTTGGTTTTGTTGTTTGAATTGTTTTACACCAGACATTTTAGGGCCTTTTGTAAGTTGCTGTTCAATGTGAGACAAGGCTCCGTTCTTTGACTTATACTGGTTTACGTCTACACATTGTGACTTGGATGAAAGAATTTTTTGTATTGCCACTCATACCACATCTTCTTATATCTTTTAACTCTGACACATCATCTATTGCATTAGTAATTTGGTTGATTTTACTGATAGAACTATGTCTCAGGTTACCAATTTCTCGAAGACTATATAATTTGAACGACTACAGTTTAACTTTTTAACTACCGGATTCCAGTTTTGCAGCTTCTGAAGCACTTGTTTGACAGGGTGTATGTTACTGATTATGCAGTCATTTGTGGTTCGTGTTGTTTATTCTTTAGTTTTCTATGTTGTGTCATGTGTACTATTGTTTTTCTGTTTGTCTTTTTCATTTTTAGCCATGGCGTTGTCAGTTTGTTTTAGATTTATGAGTTTGACTGTCCCTTTGGTATCTTTCGTCCCTCTCTTGTATTTGTTAACTCATGCTTTTTCTGGCAAAACGACGTTTGTTCAATTTGACCATTGGTTTTTTTCTACTTTATTTGTTTCTGCTCTGCTTTTACCCACATTGCAAAATTTAAGTAAAATTAAATATATATTTTAAAACTTTAAACAAGGATCCATATATTTTAACCAGCTAGGCAATGTCACTGCTTTTCAACAATGGTATTCCTGGTCTACAGCGCTTTTGCATCTTAAGGAAAATATTGGCACTGCCTTTTCCTGTTATTGCATTGTAACCAATATTGGATACAACATGTTCATATGAAAGTTGACTTTTGAAATTGGAATTTTCACCGCTGAGCACATTAAACTCACTCAAAATGCATATTAGGAAAAACTCTGCGAGTTTATTTATGCAAGCATTTTGTCTTAGTGTTGCACAAAATCGTTACCGCATAGCATTCATTAGACAACAGCGTTTAGTCTTTTGTAGACGAAAGTTATGTAGACGAAACTCGCTTATGGCTTACTTAATATTTATCCTGGTATCTACATATACCAACAAAGCGCTTTTATAGCTGTTTTCATCTGAAAGTCACAGAAAAGCTTTCACCGTGGAGCAAAGATATTCGCCTCGCTACAAGTGTAAGACGCCAATATCACTGAATTAGGCGGACCTTTTCGCATAAAAGTTTGAATAGATATTATAAGATGTAACAGCATTTTTTGGCTTTTGCAAAATGATCGTACTGGAAAATAGTATATATTAAACAAAAAAGTTCCCCCGTATAAGTGTAAATATCTTACTATGAAGAATATATTTTCATTATTTATTTAGCACCTTTCTCTATGGAGTAACCAACAATAATACAATGCTTCAATTATTAATTTGATTTAGTAAAAGTTTTTTTTGTATACATGGTATTTTTTTCTAAACAACAAATTCACTAACCGATAAATAGTCGGACGTAGAAAAGCTCTAATTAACGTTTTACAGAAAAAACACATGCATCAAAACCAAATTCTTAAGATGACGTCACTTACGTTACAGTGTGTCGTATCTCGATTCGTTTGGTTTATGTGCATTTTTATTTCGCCCCATTGGATACATTTCACCTTACTAAGTGTCTATCAATTAATGAGATTTATTCTGATATAAATGATTTAAAAGAGAGGGGCGAAAACTATCACAGGGACAGTCAAACTCACAGATTAAAAACAAAAATGACAATGCCATGGCTTAAAAGACAAACAGACAAATAATAATACTTAAGACATAACATACAAAACTAAAGACTAAGCAACACGAACCACGACGCCATATAATTTACCATCGAGGTGACAGGCGAAGACTGCCGTACAATATAAATTGACATAAAAATGAATTAGGATATGAAAAGATAGCAAACACATGCAATCGATTTTTTTTAGATCTCTTTAATTTCATATTATCATGATTGTAATTTAGAAATATGTTCATTATCGTTTTCTGTGCTTAAATTGTTTTTTTTTAATTGAATCAGTCAACTCGATGATTTATCGTTGTTTCACTATATAAGTTGAATTTTTTTCGGCTCCTCTTAATCTTAACATCTGCAAAACAAGTAGGACTATACATAAATGCAAAAAAAAAAAGAGCAAAGCACATATTACTTATGTTGTCAGTATATCGTAATAAAAAAAAATGTCACACATGTGGATAAATAAACTCATCATAGATACCAGGACTTAATTTTGTATATACGCCAGACGCGTGTTTCGTCTACAAAAGACTCATCAGTGACGCTCGAATCCAAAAAAGTTAAAAAGGCCAAATAAAGTACGAAGTTGAAGAGCATTGAGGAGTGATTGTCAAGCTATAAGAGCAATAAAATGTTGTTTTATCGGTAATACCATTCGTTCAGGAAGTCCAACGATTGAGTTTTTATGGATTAATTTCCCCCTCCTTGAATTTACCTAGGAGTTCAGTATTTTAATCAAGACTATTTTTTTCATATTTTGGTAGACAATTTATGTCTGTAAGTATAGTATTCTTCGATAGTTTTTCAGACAACTAATTCTGACGTAGATTATTATTTAACTAATGTACAGTCCAATTATAGACTGAACTGCAATGGACAACTTTGAAATTTGACTGAAAAAGACTGATATTATGTAAAGATTTATTTCTTAGTATTTTCCGAACTGTTTTTATTTCTAAATTTGTTTCATTAGTGCAGTCATTAAAACGCGCTTAAGCTTTCGATTATAAATCAAATCGTTCGCTACAAATCAAATGATGAAGCTACAGCACTAAGAGATGTGTTGAGGTTCAGAAATCTATAGCAAAATGGGAAGCTGTGGTGTTCAGACGCAGTTCAATTGCTGATCAGAAATATCATAACGCGATACCTTCCGTTGGTATGAGTAGACAGTATGAACTTACTGGATTTTTTTAATCTTAATTATAATATTCAATGTTGTTTTATTCACAATCACTTTTTCGATGCCACTGCTGGTAGAGTTTTAATTCCCAGAGGGTATTACTAGTCAAGTAGTCAGCATAACATGAATTATCATTAAATTGTCATACCTATAAATTAATCGTTAATAAAACATTTGAATTTTTTAAATACTAAGGCTTTTCTACCCCAGGAATGAATCACCTTAGCTGTTTTTGGCAAAACTTTTAGGACTTTTGGTCATCAATGCTTTTCGACTTCGTCCTTTATGTGGCTTTTTAAACTTATTTTTGTTTCGAGCGTCACTGATGAGTCTTTTGTAGACGAAACGCGCTTCTGGCGTAAATACTCTCTGGACCTCTATGATGAGTTTATTAATATGATGTACCTGTATAACATAATAAGACATTCAAGTTTTGTCAAATAACTACAAAACAATTAGTTAGCAACTGGTAGTTCAATTAGCTAATATTGCAAACAGTACAAATGAGTAACGTTAAATTGTTTCATTCCTTCCGTATCATCATTTTTGTTACTTTCAATGAGTAGAGAAATCCCTTCCATCCATCCCAGATCACGCCCTTTCCATTGAATAAACCTTTACCACCATTCACATACTCTCCATTAAGATCGGAATAAACCACAACTATAGGGATACCACCACGGTCCTCCATATTGATCTTTTGCACAATTGTATCCCTTCGGACGACCGTCATTTTGTCTGTCTGCTGTTGTAAATTTCACATTATTAACCAAACTGTTTCCTGTAGTAGATAGACATACATTGTGACTGACACTTGATCAACTGGGTTTTATGAATATTTAAAAAAATAATAGTTTGTCATTTCTGAACGAAATGTAACCCTTACTACTCTCTGTAGTTATTCCAAAATAATTGACATGGGGGATAAGGTGATTGGATTCAAAAATCACCAAATCTGTGTATACGGTTCAGACTGACCAAATGAGAAAAACTCTGAAGTACTAACGTTCAAACAAGTATAAGTCACTGACCCAGTCAGCAAATCCTTTTATGTAATCTGTTTCTTTTTTCATTTACCCTTACACTAGTTTTTATCATATCTTTTGAGGACCATATATATATTGAGTTATGTTTGTAGTACAACTACATATTTTGATGAAAGGAGCAACCGATGCATTTGACATGAAACTCAATAATTCATAATTCAGATTAATAGTGTCAACATATTAATTATTAATAAATTTTAATTACTGAACTAAATAAAGCGTATCATCAACTACAAAACAAATGCAAACATTAAATTTTGTTTTAAAAAATCATAAATATAATGTTGGTTTTTTTTTTAAATCGCTGTTTGTTTGAAGTGTTAACTTGAAGTATAAAATAACAAAAACAAATTAAACGAGCATTAAATTTAATCTACAGAAAATGTATTAAAAAAAGCTAAGAATATCTTCTTAACTCTATTACTTTGAACTACGTTCCTGTTGACATGAATTTACGAATGCTATACAAAGAGCTGACATTTATCTTTTTCTCTTTTCAAACAGTAATTGATTCAGTTTCAAGCCACAGTATTTTAAACAGTTCATAGTTAAATAAAACGAATTGTAAAAATCGATAATCACTTAAATCGTGTTAAGTTTTATGCCTCAAGCTAATTACTATGTATATTACTATTTATCAATACTAGTATATGATAGTTATCAAAGGTACCACGATTATAATTTAGTACGCCAGACGCGCGTTTCGTCTACATAAGAATCATCAGTGACGCTCATATCAAAATATTTATAAAGCCAAACAAGTACAAAGTTGAAGAGCATTGGTGATAATGTTCTTTTGTAAATCATTTGGAACTCATTACGACGAAGTATTATTTCTATTCCTGAAAATGTTTTGGGGATATTCAAATATGTTTTCCATTTATCATATGTGAGTATATACCTGCATTACCACTGTATGAACCATACGACAAAATATAGTTTGAGACTTCATCACCGAGAGAAAAACTATTGAAAACAGCATAACGACTGTTTCCTTCCCAGTCTTCAAAATATATTCTAAGAACGTTGTTTCCCAATCCAGTCAATTGATGAACTCGGTCATTCCCTGAAATTAAAGATATAGACAGATGTGGTATGAGTAACAATGAAACACCTCTTCTTCCAAAAAGGATTTTGAATACTATGTTTTACTCTTTTATTGGCATACTTGGAAAGTAAGTTTAATATAGCTTTTTGATTATTATCAATATCATTTACTTTACATCATTATATGAACTTAATAATTGTTTTTGTATTGCTGACCAATTGTTCCATGGTGACCGTATTAACTGAAGACATTCGTTAACGCATCATATCCGTTACATTTACCAGAACCTTAATTATTCAAAGATCCATTGTAACAGTCATTAACACGATTCATGAATTCGTGAAGAGTGCTAATGTATATAATCTCATCATAGATAGCAGGACTAAATTTTGTATATACGTCAGACGCGCGTTTCGTCTTCAAAAGACTCATCATTGATGCTCGAATCCAAATAAATTACAAGGGCCGAATAAAGTACGCAGTTGAAGAGCAGTATTGACCAAAATTCCTTAAAGTTTTGCCAAATACAGCTAAGGTAATATATGCCTGAGGTAGAAAAGCCTTAGAATTTCAAAAATTCAAAATGTTGTAAACAGTTAATTCATAAATATAACCATATCAATAATAATTCATGTCAGCACAAAAGTGCTGACTACTGGGCTGGTGATACCCCCGGGGAAATAAATCTCTACCAGCAGTGGCATCGACCCAGAGGTTGTAAATAAACTCATCTTAGATATCAGAACTAAATTTTGTATATACGCTAGACGCGCGTTTCGTCTACAAAAGACTCAACAGTGACACTACGGTTTTAAAACAACTACTAATTTAAAAAAAAACGATGTGTTATAATTACTGATGATACAATTACACGGCAGATATCAGCATGACTTTATTGTGGTAATTCAAGGTCACAGTTACAGCAGATATCGTACTATTTACATTATATAAAAGAATATATAACACACAGACAAGACAGACTTTGTTGAATTGTCGATTATTTGAATAATAAAATACACAGAACTTAATTCTATTGATAGTAGTAAATATTAAACAAAATTTGTATTGCATAAAGCGACATAACAGACAACCTAACAACAGTACGTCGTATCACATGATTGTTTTAGTCACATACACATGTTTCTATTCTATACTGGAACATGTATATTCAAAATTGTAATTCAGTGAATTTTTATGTTTAGTTTTACTGAGGTTAACTCATGTATTTCTTTATTTGTGATTTATGATCAAAATTCCTGATTTTTTAAAACAAAATTTTGTCTATAATAATGTATTTGACTTAAATAATGGCACAGCATTTTTGAGCGAACCAGAGTTTTTTTTTTTTTTAATTTAATTCATTTATATGTTTTGGGGTTTACTGTGACGTCCAGATTTTGTTGAGAGGACATCTAAAACTTCAGATACGGGATTTTCATGATTTGTTGGAAACCCATTGGTGGCCGTCGGCTGTGGTCTGCTGTCATTTCGGGTTGTTGTCTGTTTGACACATTCCCAATATCCGATCTAAATTTTATAATAAGCCAATTGATGAACTGCGTTTTAAATTTCTATTTTAAATGCGTCAGTATGAAATTAATACAAAAAAAGTAAAATGAATAATAAATTACACATAACGATGTTTCAGTGTGCTGTAACTTACCTATTGTTCAGTATACTGTACCTAAACAATGTTTCAGTATGCTGTACCTAACCAATGTTTAAGTATGCTATACCTAACCAATGTTTAAGTATGCTATACCTAACTAATGGTTCAGTATGCTGTTCCTAACCGATATTTCAGTATACTGTACCTAACCGATGTTTCAATATACTGTACCTAACCAATGGTCCCCATTGACTTCTCCAAATCCGTTTTTGTAGTCTTCCCAAAGTTTCGTATGAAAACTAACAACTCCACCAGATCGATATTGAAATACCTGTGAGAGATCATATATTATTTTGAAATTTTGAAATTACCACATTAGTAAATTTTATAGACGTATATACATAGGTGTTAGTAAACTATCATAGGTCTCCCTTGTTAAAAATTAAAATGGGATATATAAATAATTGATATTTCATGAAAATATAACATGTTCCAAATATTTATTGTTGTCTTCAAGATTAACTGTAACAAGTAAAACAAAAAAGATATAGGAGAGAATTGTTTACATTCAGTATAGGTTGCTATCAAAATAACAATCTCTAAACTACGTACATAGTTACATAACTAATTATCAGTAAGCTACCCAATGAAAAAAAAATCAATACAAATGTTAAATCATAATAATTCAATTATTTTACTTACAAGAATCGATTTTTGCAGCAGTTTCTGTATGTCATATTTGGAAAAATTGACAAACGCACTCAATCGACGTAACAAATAAATTAGTTTTTCAGATGTTTGAGAGATATTCAAATGCCGGAAGTTAATGAAATAATGCAGAATAAAAGGATTTTCTAAGTTGAATTTGTCAATTTAATGTGATTGTTTATACCATACCATCCTTACTTAAAGAAAACAGCTGACATATTTAGGTTCACGTTCTGTGTATATCTGATGCATTAATTAATCTTATCGTACATACTGTCCATCCCCCGCCGTCTGTATCCATATCACAGTAAACTTTATATCCTGGAACTCCAGTAGGGTAGATATGATAAACTCCACTTTTGTTCATCGTTCTGTGTATGTCATTGCAGTCTTTCGCTATTTTTCCTATATTAATTATAACAGTATTACTACTACTACTACTACTACTACTACTACTACTACTATAAATAATAATAATAATAATAATAATAATAATAATAATAATAATAATAATAATAATAATGATAAAAATAATAATAATAATAATAATAATAATAATAATAATAATAATAATAATAATAATAATAATAATAATAATAATAATAATAATAATAATAATAATAATAATAATAATAATAATAATAATTAAAAACCAATTTTTCAGAGAACAATTGAAAGTCTTTCCACATCAAAGAAATTTTGATAAGAAGATAGTTTCTTCATACTGATGCGATAACTAATGGTTTAATTATATTTTTGAGTGATATAAGGGAGATAATATGATACTTCCGGTGAAATGAATGTCACTTCCGGCTTCTTTCACACTGATTCCAAAAATATATAGTTTCTATATACTTTTGTATGTAGAATGGGCGATAATTGGCCACTTCCGGTTTGTTTAAAGTCATTTTTAGTCTTCAGTAATAAGTTTATGTATCTATATGACAAAATATATGGATTCTGAGTACTTTTATATGAAAAAATTGCAAAAAAGGCTACTTCCGGTTTTCTCAAGGTCACTTCCAGTAGTCATTTTTCAAGATCATTTGTCACCTAAACTTTTGTAAAAGGTCAAATGCCTTTATAATGAACTTAGTTGAAGTTATAATCAAATAACCTCATATCAAGACATTTCAGGGGCACCAACTCCTATAAGATGCCATTAAATTGTATCAGACTAAATGTAGCATATCGTCATTACAATAAAGCAGACATTTTACACTTGTTCTTTTATATGTATCTTTCAAAGTGTCGGAGAACATGCAAAAACAAGCAAAAGTCACAATTGAGAACTTGACCTTCACCTTTGACCTTGACTTCATTTTCTAAGTTAGGACCTAGGGATTTCAATAAAAACATTCCAGCGTTATATGGCTAGCTGTTTATGAGTTAAAAAAACATACCGACAAATTTATTTTGTAAATGTAGATAACTCCTATAAAATTTCATCCAAAAAATATTGAGGATGTAACGAACAATTTGTAAAAAGAATTTTGTCGATATTTTTTTTTTGTTACAAAGGAGATGTACTCACTTGATAAACAGTGAATAGGGAGATAACTCTTACAAAGAAAATGGTTCGGCTTAGCAGGTTGAAAATTAAAGCGCATAAACTATACGATACAATATAAGAAATATCTAAGCGACATATTGCGAAACAAAAATTTCAGAATGTGGCGGAAAAAAATAATAATAATCAGAACAAATACAATAGGTCTTTCCACAGAAAAGTGGAAAGACCTAATAATAATCAGAAGAAATACGAAAGACTTAATAACAATCATCATAATAAATATAATAAAAAGAATAATAAGAATAAGAATAATAATTAAAAACCAATTGTTCAGAGAACAATTGAAGGTCTTTCCACCAGTAAATATCTATTTTGATATTAAAATATTAAAAATCAGTCTAAAATTTCAGTTCCTATGGCTTTCTGATGTTCAGATATGAATTTTAAGCAAAGGTCATAATCTAGAACGTCAAATTAACCTATGACCTTGACCTCAATTTCAAGGTCACTAACTGATCATCTCAAATCAAAAGACCCTAGGTCTCTAATATGTATGGTTAATAAGTTATATCACTTTACGCATAATTTTAGATTTGATAGGGGCTAAAACTCCCATTTATTGTCTACGCACCCTTTCAACCAAAATTATTAAGTTACGACATGTCGCAACTAACAATTTAGTAAAAATAATTTGTCGATATCTTATAAGGTTAATGAAAATGAGTGAAAATAAGACAAATTCAAAAATTAGAATATGACCTTTACCTTTGACCTTGACCTAATTTTCATTTTTTTGGACCAAGGACCTCAAATCAAAAGATTCTTTGTCTCTATCACTTATGGTGTTCCAGTTTAAAATACATTTCAAAATTTCAAATACAAAAAGGGAAATAACTCTCATATGGAGCGGTCATATCGCTTCGGTCAAAATAGGACAAATCATGCGAAGGATATAACGAGCAATTTTGTAAAATAAATTTGTCATAATCTTTTACGGTTGCGAAGGAGATGCGCTAACAAGGAAAACAGTGTTTGGGGAGATAACTCCTACAAAGAAAAGTATTCGTTTACGCAGGGTAAATTTCAAAAGTGCATAAACTGTTCGATATCATATACCAAATATCTAAGCGACATATTGCGAAACAAATGTTTATCGCAAAAACAAAATTTGGCGGAAGAAAAAAAAAAAATATAAATCAATTGCTTTAAAAAAGCAATTGTAGGGGGTCTTTCCCCCTGTAAAATTAATTGAATTGGGGGGTGTTTGTTTGTTTGTTTGTTTGTTTGTTTCTGTATGGGGTCTATATTATTGTTACCGGAGAAGTTTCATGTTTAGTTTGGAAAGTTTTTCTTTTATTTTAGGTACAGCGCGCGCGCCACATCACGTGACACGGGTTTATAATAACGAAAAGATAGTCTTTTTATTTCTTTTTAGGTGGGGACGTTAAACAGACAACATCTATAGAGATGGAATGTACACAATGTAATTTCTTTTGTCATTGTAGGAAATTGACATTTTGATGACAGTTCACAAGCAGTGCATGTTTTGGATTTAATTGATCCGGTGTAACTTTAAAACACATTTATTGATTATTTTCTGATAATGTACATTTTTCAGCACCTGTTTGTAACACAGATTAGTATTTCAAACTCGGAGCGGACATTTTATTGTAGGTTTTTACTGAGATTTACGGACCTAGCAAGCTATTTTTACGGCATTGCCATTTCTTTTCTCTAGGAAAAGCTTTGAGAGATATCTGCACCAAGTTTTTTTATAAACGTTTAGTACATGTATGCCCTGCTGAGAGTTTGTTCCTTCAATAAACTGTCAAGATTAAACAGTCATACAGATTGATTGATTGATTGATTGATTGATTGATAAGTTGGTTAGTTGGTTGGTTGGTTGGTTGATTGGTTGGTTGGTTAAACACGTTGGATAGGGTCAATTGAAACACGGAAAAAGAAACAAAGAAGATCTTGGACCCTATATTAAACACATGAGACGGAAACATGATTGATTGATCATGATCATGATTGATTGATTAGTTGATTGATTGATTAATTGATTAGTTGGTTGGTTGGTTGGTTAAACACGTTGGATAGGGTCAATTGAAACACGGAAAAAGAAACAAAGAAGATCTTGGACCCTATATTAAACACATGAGACGGAAACATGATTGATTGATCATGATCATGATTGATTGATTGGTTGATTGATTGATTGATTAATTGATTAGTTGGTTGGTTGGTTGGTTGGTTCGTTAAACACGTTGGATAGGGTCAATTGAAACACGGAAAAAGAAACAAAGAAGATCTTGGACCCTATATTAAACACATGAGACGGAAACATGATTGATTGATCATGATCATGATTGATTGATTGATTGATTGATTGATTGATTGATTAGTTGGTTGGTTGGTTGGTTGGTTGGTTGGTTGGTTAAACACATTGGATAGGGTCAATTGAAACACGGAAAAAGACACAAAGAAGATCTTGGACCCTATATTAAACACATGAGACGGAAACATGATTGGTTGATCATGATCATGATTGATTGATTGATTGATTGGTTGATTGGTTGGTTGGTTGGTTGGTTGGTTGAACCCTATAAGAAACACATGAGACGGAAACATGATTGATTGATTGATCATGATCATTATTGGTTGATTGATCATGATCATGATTGATTGATTGATTGATTGATTGATTGATTGATTGCTTGGTTGATTGGTTGGTTGGTTGGTTGGTTGGTTGGTTGGTTGGTATGTTGGTTGGTTGGTTGAATTTCAAACACACATAAAACTGTTTAAATAGTGCCAAAACCACATAATTTGATGACCTTGACCTTTGACCTTGTAACCTTCGTCAAGGTCATTGCTCCACAAAGTCATTGCAAAAGACCCTATGGGTCAAGGACCTTTTGTTTAAGAGTTTTGCCTAAAAATGGCCTTTTAAAAACCATCGATGGGAGTTATGTCCCTTACATGATGGTAAAATCAATATAGTCATAATGTAAAAAAAGTTGCCCCTTGAAGTACCAAGCATTTTTCACTGCTTAATTTTTTTGTATCTATAACCGTTCAAGAGTTATAGGGAAATCAAAGACATATGAAAATCTAAAATATGACCTTGACCTTTGACCTTGACCTAATTTTCTAAGTTAGGAATCAGGGGACTCAAATAAAAACATTCCAGGGTTATACGGTTAACGGTTTATGAGTTAAAAAAAACATACCGACAAATTTATTCCGAAAAGATAGATAACTCCTATAAAATTTCTTCGAATCGCTTCGATCCAAATACGCCAAAAATTACTGAGGATGTAACGAACAATTTTGTAAAATAAATTTGTCATAATCTTTAACGGTTGCGAAGGAGATGCCATAACAAGGAAAACAGTGTTTGGGGAGATAACTCCTACAAAGAAAAGTATTCGTTTACGCAGGGTAAATTTCAAAAGCGCATAAACTGTTCGATATCATATACAAAATATCTAAGCGACATATTGCGAAACAAATGTTTATCGCAAGAACAAAATTAGGCGGAAGAAAAAAAAAAATAATCAGAAGAAAAACAATAGGTCTTTCCACAGAAAAGTGGAAAGACCTAATAATCAGAAGAAAAACAATAGGTCTTTCCACAGAAAAGTGGAAAGACCTAATAATAAGAACAATTATAAAAAATAAAAACCAATTGTTTTCTGAATTGGTTTTTCCACCAAAAACAATGTATTCTAATATGAAAGTTGTAAAATTAAGTTTAAAATGTCATTTCAATCGTCAAATGATAGCTTATTGTACGCTGATTCCAAAAATATATGGTTTCTATACAAAAAAAAAATAAGGGAGATAATTTGTTACTTCCGGTTTAAAAATGTTACTTCGGATAATATTTGAATATTTACTTGACACTGATTCTAAACATATCTGGTTCTGTATACTTTAATATTAATAATACAAAAAATATCTACTTCCGGTTTATACAAGGTCACTTCCGGTTGCTATTTTTAAGATTAAATGGTTTGATACCATGTATACATATGAGGTAAAAGCAAAGGTCAAAATCTAGAACGTCAAATTAAGTTATGACCTTGAGATCAATTTCAAGTTCATAAACCAAGGACCTCAAATCAAAAGACCATAGGTCTTAATTATATTTGGTTGATGAGTTATATCACCATACGCGTATTTTTAAATACAAGTGGGGAGAAATCTCCCTTTTACGTTCAACGTACCCTTGCAATTAAAACTTATGTGTTACGACATGTTGCAACTAACAATTTAGTAAAAATAATTTGTTGATATCTTATACGGTTTTTGGGAATAAGTGAAAATAAGCCAAATTCAAAAATTAGAATATGACCTTGACCTTTGACCTTAACCTAATTGTTTAATTTTTTTGGACCAAGGACCCCAAATCAAAAGATCCTAGGTCTTTATCACTTATGGTTTATAAGATAGAAATGGAAATCACTTATATCAAATGCATAGGGAGAAATAACTCTCATATGGAGTGTTTATATCGCTTCAGTTAAAATATGACAAATCATGCGAAGGATTTAACGAGCAATTTTATAAAATAAATTTGTCGTAATCTTTTACGGGTGCGAAGTAGTAGTGAACACAAGGAAAACAGTGTTTGGGGATATAACTCTCACAAAGAAAAGTGTTCATCTTAGCAGGGTGAAATTTAAAAGCGTATAAACTAAGAACAAAATTAGGTGGAAGAAAAAAAAAATAAGAAGAAAAACAATAGATCTTTCCAGAGAAAAGTGGAAAGACCTAATAATCAGAAGAAAAACAATAGGTCTTTCCACAGAATAATAACAATAAAGAAAAACAAAAAATATGATAATAATAATTATTATACCTCAGTATGTTTTTTCTATATAAAAAATACTAAAACAGTTGTGCTATTTCATTCTACAGACTATTTGCCAGTCAATAGTTTCAAAGACCATTACCCCGGTTAATAGTTTCATTATCTTCTTTCTCGTACTTTTTCATGCTTATTTTTCATTGGACAATAATGATGTCATTGACTTGTTTGCTTGGCAACGTCAAACTTTAATATTGTAAACGGTATAATATGTTTGGATCGATTGTAATTTCACTTACAAAAAGCAATTATAAACATGATAAAAGAGAGAAATCTTCGCCCGTTTTTTTTAAAGATCTAAAATATAGTGCCTTATTCATAATATGGGTTCGGTCGTCGTATTCTAAAGGGAATTTGCGTTTAGTGTACTGTAGCTTAAATTTATGATATGCACGGAAACTTTAACAGAAGTATTTCTAGTCTTGATTGCAATTAATGAAACATTTACAACTACAAGAAGATCTATAAAACAACGTATAGTTCATTTTGTGCATATCAATTTATGTGACATTTCTTTTTTTTTCTTTCAGATAATATATCCAGACTTTAAGAAAATTAGTTAATTTAGTATATAAAAACACTTAATGACTGTGTTTTTCAGTATAATAAAACACCAAATGACTGGTTGTACGGGTAATAGCAAGTTTGTTATCCCTTTGCCTCGAGCAATAGCTGGTATTTCAGGGACAACAAACTTGCTATTACCCTCACACCAAGTCAATAGGTGTTTATAATATAGTCTTGGCTCACACACCACATCTTTCTATATCTATTAAATCTGTATTAATGCACACATGTCGTAGTATAATAAGCTTATTTAAAAAGGGACGAAAGATACCAAAGGGACAGTCATAAATCGAAAATAAACTGACAACGCCATGGCTAAAAATTAAAAAAAAAACAGACAAACAATAGTACACACGACAAAACATAGAAAACTAAAGAATAAGCAACACGAACCCCAGTAAATTATACTGAGATGTTAAAACTACAGAACAATAGCAAGTGGTAAGCTGTTAATGAGTTTTATTAATGTATTTGAATCGTTTATAATCAATATCGTCCTCTGTTGAAACCTTTCAATTTCTCCTTGACCCAGTGTTGTTTTTACAAAGGGACGTAACATCAATGCTAATCGTGTATTGAAATAACTCACGCCATCTAGCTCCATATGAAATAAATACGGTCTCCACGAAGTTGCTTTTAACCAATGGTATTTCGAAAAATGTATAGTAGGTTAGATAACATTAGATACACAGTTTTCTAGTGAACTAACAAGATATTTATGGGATCAGTTAATACTATGGAGTCATCTGACACCTTCAAACCACACGTGAAAATACAGGGTAAACTACGTGGGCGTTTTCATAGTCCTAGAACATGTAAAAATACATAGGAGATGCAAGAAATAATCATGTATGACAAGAACTTTGAATGATTTTGTCTTATGTATGAAAATAACACATAGTTACATACCTTTCACAAAATCAGTGTAACTTTTAATATCTGTTTCAAATGATGATAATTTTGATTCAGTTAACTTTTGCTTTTCTTTCATTTGCTCAATTTCTATCTTCAGCTTATTGTCTATTATAGTCAACGAATTGATATCGCTTGCTAGTATGTTCTGTTTTGACATCATGAGTGCATTTTTCTTCGCTGTATATTTTTGAACTTTAGTTAACTTTCTGCCAAAATCTTCTGTTTTATTATATACAGCAGCGACTAATTCGTCTAATTGTACAGTTCCGTCTGAAAGAAAAGTTGATTCACTCATTGATTAAAATATTCCTTGACAATAAGGTACTGTAGATACAGTATTAGTAAGAAAATCTATAAGAGGTCGAGTAAAATTGAGCAACATCATGCCAAAAAAAAGTATAACCATCAGCAGTGCGTCTTACACTTTCTAGGTAATAAAATTGAGAAAGGAAATGGGGAATGTGTCAAAGCGACAACAACCCGACCATAGAGCAGACAACAGCCGAAGGCCACCAATGGGTCTTTCATGTAGCGAGAAACTCCCGCACCCGAAAGCGTCCTTCAGCTGGCTCCTTAAGAAATATGTATAATAGTACTGTGATAATGGACGTCATACTAAACTCCAAATTATACACAAAAAACTAGAATTAAAAAGCATACAAGACTAACAAAGGCAAGAGCCTCCTGACTTTGGACTGGTGCAAACTTGCCGCGGGATTAAACATGTTTATGAAATATCAACCCTCCCCGATACCTCTAGCCAATGTAAAAATGTATACGCATAACAATACGCACATTAAAATTCAGTTGAAGGGAAGTCCGAGTCCGATGTCAGAAGATGTAACAAAAGAAAATAAATAAAATTAAAAACCAATTGTTCAGAGAACAATTGAAGGTCTTTCCACTGAAAACAATGTATTTTAATATGAAAGTTGTAAAATTAAGTTTAAAATGTCATTTCAATCGTCAACTGATAGGTTATTGTACGCTGATTCCAGAAATATATGGTTTCTATACAATATTTTTTAAATAAGGGAGATAATTTGTTACTTTCGGTTTGAAAAATGTTACTTCCGATAATATTTGAATATTTAATTGACACTGATTCCAAAAAGATCTGGTTCTATATACTTTTTTATTAATAAAGTACAAAAATAGCTACTTCCGGTTTACACAAGGTCACTTCCGGTTGTTTTTTTCAAGGTTAAATGGTTTGATACCTTTCGCCAAAAGTCTCATGGATATATCATGTATAAATATGCGCTGAAAGCAAAGGTCAAAAACTAGAACGTCAAATTAATCTATGACCTTGAGATCAATTTCAAGGTCATAAACCAAGGACCTCAAATGAAAAGACCATAGGACTTAATTATATTTGGTTAATCAGTTATATCACCATACACGTATTTTTAAATACAAGAGGGGAGAAAACTCACTTTTACGTTCAACGTACCCTTGCAATAAAAATTTACGTGTTACGACACGTCGCAACTAACAATTTAGAAAAAATAATTTGTCGATATCTTATACAGTTTCTGGAAATTAGTGGAAATAAGCCAAATTCAAAAATTGGAATATGACCTTGACCTTTGACCTTGACCTAATTTTTATTTTTTTGGACCAAGGACCTCAAATCAAAAGATCCTTGGTCTTTAGCACTTATGGTTTACAAGATAGAAATGCATATCACTTATATCAAATGCATAAGGGGAAATAACTCTCATATGTAGCGTTCATATCACTTCGGTCAAAATAGGACAAATCATGCGAAGGATATAACGAGCAATTTTGTAAAATAAATTTGTCATAATATTTTACGGTTGCGAAGGAGATGCGCTAACAAGGAAAACAGTGTTTGGGGAGATAACTCCTACAAAGAAAAGTATTCGTTTACGCAGGGTAAATTTCAAAAGCGCATAAACTGTTCGATATCATATACCAAATATCTAAGCGACATATTGCGAAACAAATGTTTATCGCAAGAACAAAATTAGGCGGAAGAAAAAAAAAATAATCAGAAGAAAAACAATAGGTCTTTCCACAGAAAAGTGGAAAGACCTAATGACAAAAAAACATAAATAACAACAGACTACTAGCAGTTAACTGTCATGCCAGCTCCAGCTCTCAATTAAACTGATTGAAAGATTATGTCTTCATCATATGAATATCAGACACAATCCCTCCCGTTAAGGTTTAGTATCATACTATCATAAAATATATAAAAAAGAACATAACCCGTATCAGGCCAGCAACTGGTTCTTAAATAAATGTGTTTAGTTCCGATGCAAAGACCCTATAAGTGAATCAATATTAAACCCAAAATATGTAATCTTTAATGACCTGACAACAGTATCGTAATTATATCCCTTCTTAATAAGAATGTTTAAAGGTTTTGTAAGCTTTTGAGGTGAATACTGACATTTTTGTGCTTTGTAAAGAATATTACCATAAAAGATTGGATGTGAAATACCTGAACGTATAAGATATCTGAATGTTGAGTTATATTTACGAATTATTTCCTTATACCGATGAAAACAATAGAATCACTAACAAGAACTCGTACAAAATGCATGTGTGTCTTTGTACACAGCAATGCATTCTACCGATGCATTTAGAACATAATTATATCTAAAAAAATATTAAATTGAATCTGCAATCATTACCATATAAGATTCAAAGATATTTGATCGTATTTGAAATTCGTTAAATAGTAAAATCACAAAAATACTAAACTCTGAGAACAATTCAAAAGGGAAAGTATCTAATCAAATGGAAAAAATCAAAAGCTCAAACACATCAAACGAATTGATAACAACTGTCACATTACTGACTTGGTACAGGCATTTTTTTATTTCAAAAATGGGGGATTGCACCTTAACGATTTGTTAAAACAGCCATTGTAAAATATGAATAAATCAATATGTCAGTTCATCCTCAACGTCATGGATTGTTTGGGCTTTTGTGAATAAGTCTCACTTAGTTTTTGATGAATGGGGTAAAGTGATGCAACTGAACGATGGCGTAAAATATGAACAATGTGAATCGCAGTAAAATCTGTTTTAACGTGTTAACCTAAAAAGCAAGTTGGTTTGCCATTTCTTGTGTCAATTCGTTATTTTTAATGATAGCCAAAGAGATGTGTCTGGTCTGTAGAAAGATACGTGATTAAAGCTTGATATGTAAGCTCTTAGAATTCCCAGTCAATCATTTGTAAGATAATATACAAGGTTAAAAGGAAATCCAACGTAGTAAATCGTAAAGATGAAACTGATTGCATTTTAGTATGTGTAATTATTTGTTCCCCATTTGTTAGAAAAAAACGAAAGAAAAAAAAAAACAATAAAACCCTGTTTGGTTCTAAAGCAAGTTAAATGCTATAGTATATGTTTATGATCTTACCTTCTATCTTCTGTTTAAAAGTGGACAATGTAAGATTGTATGATTTCCCGAAATTGTCCAAGGCAGTTTGTATCCTCTTATCCAAAATATTTTCCACGAGATCTTTCATCTCTTTAGTAACAACCACTTTTACCTCCTTTTGTATAACTTCTCTAAGCTGTTTGGTTAGACTAGATATGTCTTATTCTGCCTTTAACGGTGCATTAAGCTTTGACATAAGAGGGATGTCAATTGAAGAAGAAAAATTGTCATTTTCGCACGAATCTGCACCACCGTATCCAGTTAGTAAAATGCTGATTAGAATAAGTGTAGATACATACAACATCTTAACCTCCATACTGAAATTAAACTTTTTCGAGAAAAGATCTACATTTTATACTTCAAATCTGATGATATATTTGGCAGAACTGATTTACTGTTTTAGATATCTGTAATATCTTTTGATCGTCAGTTTATTTTGGCACGCAATACACAAAGAAGATTTAATCGATATTGTTATGATAAATGAACCTGAATTATTGTACAAGTACATCAATATAAAATGATTTGAAATAAAATTTTAAAAAAACTTAGACGAATAACATATTTTAAACTGTTTATAAAATTTATAAGTTATAATAAGCTGGAAACCAGTTATGTTTCTAAACTCGTTATAAACGTGCATTTTAATCATATGCTCATAGCTTTCCGAACGATAAATTTTCTTAACTACTACAAAACAAAATGCGATATTAAGTGCATTCCATTTCTTCTTTTTTCACATAACACATACACTCATATTTCAATAACATTTTATTTCACACTGAAGCTTGCACACAGTTTGGAAATATATGATGCTAAATTCTGCCGCCGGATCATGACACATGGCATTATACTCGGTATATAATATATTATAGACCAATGAGCCCTGGAATTTTCTATTGAACAAAAAAGAATGTTTACTATGAGTGAAATATCGCATCCCTTTTCATAATATAATATTTTGTTTTATTATTATTCACTTTAAAATGTCATATATCACATGGCTGAGAGGGTGACAATTTTTTTAAATGTTACCCTCTCAATCAAATATCGATAGTTTCAAGGACAACGAATTGAACTTATATCAAGTAATTAAATACAATGCTAAAACTCTACGTTTTGACTAAGATTTTTTTATTTGACTGTCAAAAAACAACATCTTGCTTAATTTTGCTGGGTTGTTTTCTAATACCCTTAACGTTGTTATGTACGTGACGTCATAGAAAATCCTTGAAAAATAAAAGTAATCTATAAAAACTATAATGATAAGACATTCAGTATAATAAATAAAATGACCCATAGCTGAGAGTGTGATAGAGCAGATTGGTACCCCTCGAAAAGCATTGTCAACTTTGGCTTCGCCGTCAAGGACATCATTCATAAATATAGCTCAACATGCAGACTTCTTATACGTTCAGGTATTTCACATCCATTTTTTTTTATTGTAATATTCTTTATAAAGCACAATAATGTCATTATACACATCAAAAGCTAACAAAACCTTTCAATAGACTTATTAAGAACTAATAAAGCTACGATACTGTTGTCAGGTCATTAAAGATTCAGATTTTGGCTTTAATATTGATTCACTTATAGGGTCTTTGCATCGGACCTAAACACATTTATTTAAGAACCATTTGCTGGCGTGACGTAGGTTATGTTCTTCTCATATATGTTATGATGGTATGAAACTAAACCCCTAAAGGGATGAAGACATAATCTTTCAATCAGTTTAATTGAAGTCTGGGGCCGGCATGTCAGTTTACGACTGTATAGAAAAACGATGGAGAGAAAAATATGTATACTTAGGAAAATTATACTATCATATGACTGTGTAATAAAAGTAACATGTATGTTTATATAAAAAAGCAATCTTACCTGCACTATATTTTTTTGTGTACATAAAAAATCAGGCAGATGTTGATTACCTTTTTAGGGTGTACTTTAATTAACTTTATATAGCAAATTACAGAAAAGCGCTTCGGACACATATACAATATTATGTCAATGAAAGAAAAATATAAACTTTTGTGTATGAGGCTGGGAAACTGGTGAAGGGCGAGGTTCTACTGAGCCCTTTCCCAGTTTTTGGTCGAGTACAAAAAAGTTTACATTTTTTATGACATTGACCTAATGTTGTTTTTATACTTGAACTTAAACTAATGAATTGATAGCATTTTGAATCGTAACACAAATGTCAAACTTATTTTCATCCCTTAATTAACACCTTAATGAGGAGAAAGTGTTATATGATGAAATTGACATAATACAAAATATAGCTATGTTACTATACTTAGGGTATAAACACAACTAGTTGCAGTAAAAAGGATTTTATTATCGTGTTGTTTTCATTTTTTTACGCATTAGATAACTGAACTGTGATACACGTTTTGATGCAATTGCACGTGTTATTTTATGTTGCTATGATAGTATACTTTTATATTTAACAGAATTGTAAACTGTGAACCGAAAATGATAACATTTCAACGTAAATCTAGTTGCGTGATTAATAACGAAGATGTAATGTATCTGTTTGGCAGTTTAAGTAGATTTTATCTTAAATTTATATAACATATTTATTAATTTAGTGCGTAGATAGATGTGATGGACGTGGTATAAGTAATTATCAAATAACTTATATGTTATCTGATTCGTATAAATAATTCAGTAGAAGAGCAATTTGTTTTGAAAAGACAGGAATAGTTTTACTTTTTGAAATGTGTTCTGTAAATTTGTTTAGAAAAAACATATATTTTTGTAGCTCACCTGTTTGATTAATTCGTTCAATTAAATGATAAATATATCACACACGTTTTAGTTCTTCCATTCCGTAGTGTAAACATAAATGATCAAACCAAAAACTGGATTGTCAATCTGATTGTAATGAAGAAGAAAAATGTTGTTAAAGCGATTCGAATGTTAAAACTGAAAATTAAGTTAAACAAGGCAGTCACACCCGTCGCAGTCTTGCGCCAATCCGAAGTAGGCGCCGCTCTCCTTTGTTAGTCTTGTTTCGTTTTGTTTTTTTGTATCTAAGTTAATTTATATGTGTTGTGTTTTAGTATGACGTCAATTTTTGCGAACTGATTCACATGTTTTGTTAGGGTGCCAGCTAAATCCCGCTTGCGCGTGCTAGAATTTCTCACCGTGTTGAAGACAGTTTGTGACTTTCGTCTGTTTTCTTATATTAGGTCGGGTTGCTGCCCTTTGACACATACCCAATAGCCATTCTCAATTTTATCTGTGTCTGATTCAGGTAGCTAAAAACCAAAAACAAAATTTAATTGAATGCGCGTGTTTAGTTGCGACTTTTACCCATTCTTTAAATTTCCAATTCTAAAATGTTGGACAAGCACAACCGACCACATATTTCACCAGTAATCATTGAATCAAGTCGTTTGAAGAATTCAAATGTATGATGTTAAAACGAAAAATATCGGTAGCTGAATATCATCTGACAGCACTCCAACAACAAAATCCCCAAAGAATGTGGGTGCATGCCATTAACCAGTAACCAAATCAATCAGTGTTAACAAAAACGTATAGTTTGGAGTTTAATATGACGTCCATTATTACTGAACTAGTAATATATTTGTGTTGATGCCAGCTGAAGGACTCCTCCGGTGCGGCAGTTTCTCGCTACATTGTAGAGCTATTCGTGGTCGTCGGCTGTTGTCTGCTCTATGGTCGGGTTGTTGTCTCTTTGACACGTTCCCCGTTTCCATTCTCAATTTTATATAAGTCTGAATATAATCAATGTGAACCAAAATATTTTATTGATCAATCAAAAGCGAAGGAAAACGTTTTTGCCGCCAACTTTTCCAGTCACTTAGATTTAACCGTAACCAACATCCTAAAATGGCACTGAAAAATAAAAACAAGAATATATTACATGCTGTATATTATATTTAAGTGCTTTTTCTCAGTATATAAAAACAACAGTGTAGTTAAGATTTTGATAGCATTTAATGGATTAAATCTAAGAGAAAAATTGCAAATACTGATTGTTTAAAGGCTGTCATTTGCTTTCTTTTCTTGTCCTTAACCTTTGCAATCGAGTCCTAGATATAGCGACGATCATATGAGAAAATTTACATGGGGTCGCATTTTCCTATCTTTAACTTAAATCTCTCCTCATCTACTCCCCAGCCACGCTTACGTGTACTTTCTACCCCTAACTCAAAAATCAAGCATACTATAATAAATGGTTTAGCCCAAATATTCCGCTTCTTCTCTTGATTCCCGCTCCCTGTCCTCTACTTTCAATATCACCTTATCCCTGTATATCCCTTATCAAATGAATTAGTGGTATGATATCATTCATAACCTTATAACATGTTTAATGAAAATTATGATAACAAGTTCGGTTTGAGCCATGTCACCGTGTTGAAGACCGTACTTTGACCTATAATGGTTTATTGTTTACTAATGATTACTCGAAGTGAGAGTTTTTTCATTGGTACTTATAGCACATCTTCTTGCATCTATTTGTTCCATAATGAGCACAGTGTATAATGCATAAACATTCTTCTATAAATTTCCATTTGTATTCATGAGAAGTGTTATAACCATTAATATTAAAGACAGATACCTCTGTAAACAGAGTTTCTATGGCCTGATCCACACATCCTGTTTTCACCACTACATTTCATGTTACAGTCGCTTTCGGGGACGGATTTGTACCGATCAGTGTTCAGATTATTACCACAGAAACACTCGTTAGAATACTAGAAGAAAAAATTAAGTGCACATTTATTAGTTACAGTATTAGCATTACCTATAAAAAAAATAGCCTATCTTTACAAGTAAAAACAAAATGAGTGATCTTCAAGGAACTCGTATTCAATATTTTACAAACTGATAAAAGTACCCAGAAATATCAAAACCAGTATCAACGGAATAAATGCTAATTTCTAAAATTAGCGTTACGTGGGTAGAAAATTCCGTATTGATTTCAGTCAAAAAACGAAATGAAATTTTATATATGACTTGAAGGATGTAAAGAATTATAGCTAAACACATTTATATCACATTTGACAAAAGCAACATGATTTTATGCTTACTGTGCTATATCTGGATTATACACAGATAATGTATGCATTTATTCCATCATATGCATTGCAGTTCAAATCTATTTTTATTTTTATGGGCGGATTCAGGATTTTTCATGCCATAGGGGTGAAATCCCATAAATATGTGTATTCATATAGTAAATAAGATATATTGTTATAAATTTCACTTACCTGCAGTCCTAAAAATGTGTAACCCTTGCATTGTTGTTGGCACTTCTTCAGAGTTAAATCTGGAATACTTTTGACAGTTCTTGATGGTAGCATAGTATTTTCTATATCCTTAAAACATCCCAGGTAACCTAAAAAAATAAACCGTATTTCAAATATTTGATTGCCCATGCTAACCATGATATTTCAAAGCTAATGAGGAACCTACTCTGTTCAAATCAGTTTAGTGCTTATGAAATGCTCTTCAACTTCGTGCCTAATTTAGTTTTTTGGACTTTTTTCTTTCAAGCGTAGCTTATGAGTCTGTTGTAGACCATAGGCTCGTGTGGCTCAAAACAAAATTTCAATCCTGATATATATAATGAGGTTGATGAGTATATTTGTCACGTTAATACTGTAAGAAAGTAAAAAAACAGATTTGGTGGAATCACGATCGTACAGGTCATTTCGAATTTATTCCATCAGCTGCTTATAAATTTACAACATATTACTTGTATCAGATTATGTCTAAGCTTAATTTAAAATCAGATAAATCTTCATCAAGAGAAACACGTTAATTACCTTCTGCCACTTGTTCAATTAACGACACACACTGGCCAATCTCATCTAAACATACCAGTTGGTGGGTACCAACAAATACCAAAAGACAGACAAACAGACTTCTCATCTTGATTAGCTGCAAACAAGACAAACACTAGTTCAATGAATATTGGCTATGAACAGGACGGTTTTATGTAAAGCTATTTTTGTGAATTTACAGTATGTGTAAAATTATCAAAGACAATGTAATTATTTTCCGAAATGTTTATTTTGTTTCAGCTAACTCGTTATCAAATGAATTAAACGATGATGAGGCAATGCCCTTTTTATAACGATTTGTTCCAACATATACGAACCTAATAATATAACCTACTTTCTAAGGAGTCACTCCAGAAGGGTTGGCTAAACGTTTCGGACACTAAAGTTATTGATCGCGTTGCTTTTTGAAATATGCTCTCATATTGAAGGCAGATAACTGAGGTCCCCTGCAGGTAGATTTTTGTTCATCTGGATCGGTACAAGCGGAGGAATACAAATCCAGTCTGTTATGCTAAGTACAGAGTATACAAACAATAAGTACGTATATAATTATGCTTCACGTTATGCACCTCATTTCTGGCAGTTGCACCCATTGAAAATAAAGAGGATTTACGGTCCGGAATCATTACAATGAACAAATTATAACATATATACAACTAGGTAACAGAAGAGATAAATAAAAAATAACGTTCACCTGTAATTAACCTGTACACATATCGGCACGAGTGAAAGAAAAATTCGGCGCAAATGCAAAACGCCAATGGATTTCATGTGGGAAACGACAAATGCGAAAACAACACACCAAAGAATTGAAAAGCGTATACATAATAACTACCTGTATTTTTACGGATAAGTTCTTACCTTTTATAAAAAGAGATGTATTCAAAAGAATTGATTTAACTCAGAAAGGCTACGATTTGTTTTATACATTTGTACAGTATACAATGTACCACATGTAATACAACAACCGGCGAGGAAGCTTGTAGGAAACAATTTCTTTCCGATTGTATGATTTTCGCGCTTAAACAACGCAAATAAAGATACCTAGTACATGTAGTACATGAGAAACACGACAACAAGTTTTTTTGTTGAGTAGTTTATTTTTACTAGATTTCATGTCATCATTACAAGAGAGGGACGAAAGATACCAGAGGGATAGTCTAACTCATAAATCGAAAATAAACTGACAACGTCATGGCTAAAAAAGAAAAAGACAATTAGACAAACAAAAGTAAACATGACACAACATAGAAAACTAAAGAATAGGCAACACGACCCCAACCAAAAACTAGGAGTGACTTTCTTTTGTTGTTTTTCTTCACGTTTGGTGATGTTTAATTTGTTTTTTGTTCTGGTTCGTGTTTTTTTTTTAAAACTTGACTAAATTGTTTGTTGTTAATTATCTGGTTGTTGTTATACATTACAAAAAGCATTTTGTTTGTGTTCTTCTACATTAAAAAAAATTGAAATAGCTTGAATGATGATAGGATTTACATTGGATGTGATGTATTGCATTGTGTATACTCTAGGTACATTTTAACTGCAGTTTTCGGCTCATGTTTTTTTTTTTCGAGCTTGCTGTTTTATATAAACTAAATAAAATTATTAGTTTTTCAAACTGCCTCGTTTTTGATAACTTAATAAATAATTAAAACATAACAAAATTTTTAAATGAACAATAAAAATGTATGTATCTTTTTTTCGTGTGTATGTTTGTCTAAACGATATTAAATTAACCATTGAGTTTACACATCGAGTTTACACACGAAGTCTTCCGACGGTGATATAACCCCATATACGCATTAACATAATGTAAATATATAGCGATCACGTCCAACTAAATTTGTCTAGGTCAGTCTGGTTTGATATTGAAATTTCAAAGAATGTTAGTCATCTTTTTAATTTTTTATATTGACCAAATTAGTAAATGGTTCATCCTGCATTTATGTTAGTGTTTGCGATCTTGTCACATTCCTACTAATTCTTACTAATTTGTTTTCCAATTTTGCAGTTGAATTGAAGTTTACTTGTACCTTTTTTGTGTAGTGAATTCATCTTTACAATATATCAATGCTCTCCAACTTTGTACTTGTTTGGCTTTATAAATATTTTGATATAAGCGTCACTGATGAGTCTTATGTAGACGAAACGCGCGTCTGGCGTACTAAATTATAACCCTGGTTCCTTTGATAACTATTACACATACTTAATTAGAATATTTAAAGAGTAATCAACTTAAATGCTTTAAAGTAATGACTTTATTTTACCTGCAACTACTTCATAATTGTTATGAAATGAATAACAACGTGTATTGTGTTTTGTTTATAGACATATTGATGCAATATGCAATATTAATCAAATGTTGGCATAGGCTGATCACACTACTCAGACTTTCGGCAATTTAGATGTTGCTATATTGTATAAACACCCGTATACTTTTGAAGATCGTACTACGTGTACTATGCTGACTTTTTATTCGGATTCTGCGTTTCGTTCGATAGTTGTTTTTTATTAGTATCTTAGTGTTTTGCAAACATGTTACTTTTAATTGACTAGACATGGTAGTTAAGTGAAATTGTACGTGCTCATTAAATGTAAAGTTTTGCTATTTGTTAGTAAAATAGAACAATAACCTAAATTAGACAACCCTCCATACAAGTCACAATTTGTAAACAGTAAACAATTATAGGTCAATTAATTGCCTTCATCTTTTCTTTAATGATCATTTAGAAATTAAGATATCAACATGATCAATAAAGCACTAAAGTACATAATCTCAACTAATTTGCACTACTCCTAAAACATGTAAAACAACAGGATACAGACATGATTGTGATTTCCCTAACCTTGATCTCAATACAACAGGATACAGAAAATTAGAACAATTTAAGTTCATGCATGTGTTTATGTTATGGATTCACAAAATTGAATTATATATTAGATAGTTAGAAACAATGATTGATGATAATTAGAAAAAAAAGGTTAAACATCTGTATTAATCAAAAAGTAAAATCACAAAAATACTGAACTCAGAGAAAAATCAATTCGGAAAGTCCATAATCACATGGCAAAATCAAATAACAAAACGCATCAAAAATGAATGGACAAGAACTGTCATATTCCTGACTTGGTACAGGCATTTTCAAATGTAGAAAATGGTGGATTGAACCTGGTTTTATAGCTAGCTAAACCTCTCACTTGTATGACAGTCGCATCAAATTCCATTATATTGTCACCGATGCGTGAACAAAACAAACAGACACAATAGGTAAAAATGTCAAAAATTGGGGTACAACAGTCAACATTGTGTTATCATCTTAATCACTATAAAAACAACAAATGTAACGAAGAAGCACAAAAAGGCATACATCAAATTAACATCCTCATCTTGTATTATATTATACGATTTTATTTGTCTATGTAATATGCACCCATCAAGGAAGGAGGGTTTTGAGTACTGGTGTAAGATTGCGCGTTTGAAATTCGCACCGGTAATATTAATAAATAAAAAAATGTTGTCATTCAAGGTATGACAAGATACATAGGTACAGAGTCACATCATAAAATAATTTTGTCGTTCAAAGTATGATGGGATACATAAGCACAGAGTTACGTCAAAAGGATATCTGAAAAAACAGACTTAACAGAAAAAGTAATATTAATAAAGACAAATAAAAGAATAATATAACACGTAATTAAGATGATAAACAACGTCAGTACGCAAAATCTATACTTCAAGACCATCGTGTATTATTTGTGAAGTTGATACGGAATATTTATCAACAAGTTCTGGGTACCTTCCGATGAACTTTTTTAGAAAAAGGACGAGACGTTCTTTGACATACCCCTGGTTCATCAACTTTCTGCTCAGACACTGGTGACGTTTTACAAAGTCAGAGTAGGAGCTGCAAGCTCTTGAATACCGAATAAGTTGGGAAATGTATATTCCATATGCAGGTGAAGTTGGTATATTGCTACTAAGGTGGGGGAAATTGATAACTTCAAAATCAAAATCGTCTCGTTTGTCATAGATTATGGTACTGAGATGACTGTGTATGTCAAATTCGAGGTATAAGTCTAACAATGAGGCGGAGGAAGCTGTGTCTGTTGTCTCTTTAATTTCTAGTTCTGGTGGATATATTAATGGAACCTAATCAGAAAAGTTCGGATTGTTAATGGAAAGAACATCATCATTATTATCTGAAAGTGAAACTAAATAACCTGGCTTCTTTGATCTTCTTGTGTTTGACAAGTGTCTGAAGGAACTTCGATTCATATGAAAACAAGAATAGGTCAGCAAGGAGAGGCGCGCAGTTCGTTCCCATAGGAAAGCCGACAATTTGTAGAAAAAGTCTACCTCCAAACTCAACAAATATGTTGTCGATAAAAAAAACTACAGCATACTGACCACTTGTTCTTTTGTGTAGCATGTTTTACCTTTTTGTTTGTCACTATTAATGAAATATGCCTTATGAAATTTCAAAGTAATACATTTAGAGCGTATGCTACCATTTTTATGTTGAAAAGCATTGTGGATTATTTCTTTTAGGCGATTTTTCAATTTCACATTGGGAATGGTGGTATACAGGGTTGAAAAATCAAAAGTTTTGATAGAACTAATTTCAGAAATAGACCGAGATTTAAAATTGTCTAGAAGTTCTTTAGAATTTTTAAGAATCCACATATGGTTAATACCACTACGCGAGTAAACAGTTTCACAGTATTTCTGAAGACACTCTTTCACTGCGGATAAAATTTTAGTAAATCTAATGGACAATTCCTTAGTGGAACATGAAGATGAGCCAGTAATATACCGTTGTTTTTACGGAATTTTATGAAGCTTTGGTATCCAATACAAACAAGGTAAGTCCTCCGATTTGGTGTTCAATGTAATGTTTATTGAAGCCATGAAGGACTTATGATTTGCTAAAATCTCATCCTTGTCAAATGATATGTCTTTGTATGTGGGATTACCTGAGTGTTCATTTATACCCAATTATTTTACAAGACATTCGTAGTAATACAATTTACATACAAAGACAATATTATTTGAAGCTTTGTCCGCAAAATCAAAAAGCACCTTTCTTGTGTTAATTTCAGATACGAAGAAGGAAACCTATTGTAGTTTTGAAGTAAATATTTACAAAAAGTAAAACACAATAAATATGTATCTTTTACATTTCAATTACGTATACTATACAAAAATTCAAACACATTTGATTCGGGGAGGGTTTGATGTCCGCAACGATGACTAACTTCGTCACATTTTATCTGTTTCTGTCTCAAGTTAGGGATCTATAGTTCTGATCAGCGGACTTCGTAGGTTCATTTCCGTTTTTGTTTTTATTGTTTTTTTTTTATATAAATCAGGCAGTTAAAATGTAGTTTTTTCGTTTTAGTTGTATTACAGTTTTCACTTTAGGTCTTTTTTTACGTACCATGCGGTATGGTTTTTTTTTCTTATTTTTGAAGGCCATACGGGGGCTAAAAGTTGCTTAAATATGCTTTATGTGGATTTTTTTTAAGACTTGTCGCAATTGCAATCTTACCACTTCATTTTAATTTTCTAGACATAAACCATCTGTAATTTTGAACATATTAAACCGACCACATTCCACATAAGCTGGTCATATGTCAAGAAGTTGTCATCTATGGTTGATGTTGGTTTAGGTGTATTATTTCTGTTTGACGTTTATTGTGTTGTTAATAATCAGGCCATTGATTCTCTTGTTTTAGTTGTTTCACATTTTCCCAAATAGTGACTGATTTGAGTTTCGTGAAAATTTGATTATGTTATTTTGTCAAGTCTGAAAATACATTTGTACAGCGTTCAAAATTGAATAATTTCAAATTCTAATTTCAAGTATTAATTTTCCAATGGAAGTGCCCCGTAAGACTCGAAATCTATGATAATTAAGAGTTCAGAGTAAAAATAGATGTGTTCATAACTCAAAGCAAAAGAACGTTTTGATTTACTTGCCATATAAGAACATTAATGGATTAACACAATAAACACCAAGGGTGCCAGTCGGTATTTCGAAAAAAAAATATCGCCTTTTTTATCGTGAAAGACAAAAGGGGATAACATGAACAAGACTGAATGGTCAGAAAACAATATCGCTACTCACGAAACTTTTGAATTTGTCAGACGCTATCAGTGTCTAAGCAAAACATGAATGTGCACGAATGTGTCAAAAGGCTCATTGAAGGTGTAATACCACCATTGATTTTCCCCTATTAGTCTTTGTTAAATTTACACTTTTTAGTAACCATGAAAGCTCAAGTTTCTAAAATATTCTATAGAAACCCCAGATAAAAACATAATGGTGCTCTTAAATACCCCAGACATTGTGTTTATGACATAGAAAATGTTTAACTGCAATAAAATGTAGGATAAATTACCTACAACTGTCAAATTCATGAGAATAATTTTTTCGACCTATTTTCGTATACAACCGGATGTGACGCACCGTAATTTGGTGGTAATACACTTTGAAAAATACCAAGACCTAAGAGATTAATATCCTATTTCCACTGAGCAAAAAAAACCGGAATAATCTTGAGCTATATATTCTAGGTTAGGACTGTAAATACATATAAGAAGATGAGATATGAGTGCTAATGAGAAAACTCTTTATCCATGTCACCATTTGTAAAAGATAACCATTATAACCATTGTATCTATTTGACAATTTTGTTTTTATCATCTCCGCACTTTTATGTTCCATTTGATCGTGTGCATTTTGGCGTCTTTTTAGTGAAAGGCCTAAAAACGGAGGGTATCTGCTCGGAAGAACGCGATATAACATTCCAATTTTACGATGAACGAACAAGTGAAAATGTCTTGCACATTGATCATTTTACCGATTACACGAAATACAATGAATAACGAACCTATTGCACGACTGCACGTGAAATAAAAATGACAAAACACGTTGCACGAAAATAACCCTTTACGACCCTATTTCGCGTATGACCATCCAGCTTTCGGGTGTTTTTGGTAATGCCGTTCGTTTTCCTTCTCTATTATGGTTATTTATATTATTACATTAACCTCAATGCGATCCTTATTCAATTTGAATGCTTTTTTGATGAGACAAAATATAACTACTATGTAATGACATGTCTCTTACAAAATGTAGCAGTTGGAAAGTTACACCCAGGATGTTCGTGAGAAAAGGCATGGTCTTGTACCTACTTCGATGTTTGATTCATCTGGAATATACCACAAAATCTAACATCATAAATTTCCAAAACCGAACAATTGGCATATCCATAAATAAATGCATGTAAAATTATTCATAATGAATACGCGTGAACTCTAAAAATGGGTAGCATTTTTCAGGTGTACATTTTAAGAAATAATATTAAAGGATTTTAAGAGCTTCTACTGTTTTGTATTGTAATAGATTACATTAGCTGTATTTGGCAAAATTTTAAGGAACTTTTGGTCCTCAATGCTCTTCATCTTCATACTTTATTTGGCCTTTTTAATTTTTTTTCATTCGAGCGTCACTCATGAGTCTTTGTAGACGAAACGCGCGTCTGGCGTATATGTGAAATTTCTATCCTGGTATCTATGATGAGTTTATTTACAACCTTTGGGTCGATGTCATTGCTGGTGGAGATTTATTACCCCGATGGTATGACAAGACCAGGAGTCAGCACTTCTGTGTTGACATGAGTTATCATTGATATGTTCCTAATTATAAATTAACTGTTACGCAAATTTTGAATTTTTGAAATACTAAAGCTTTTCTACCTCAGGAATATATTACCTAAGCTGTATTTGGCAAAACTTTTAGGAACTGTTGGTCCTCAATGCTCTTCAACTTCGTACTTTATTTGACCTTTATAATATTTTTTGATTCGAGCGTCACTGATGAGTCTTTGTACACGAAACGCGCGTCTGGCGAATATACGAAATTTCAATCCTGGTATCTAGGATGAGTTTATTTGCAGAGAAACGAGGATAAAAACAGCTATACAGATACAGTTTTATACCTAAATGGTAGTAACTGATTAGTTTTGCAACAAAATTTACTGCTGTAGTACAATTTATTATTTTTCTATCATCATGATCCCATTTATTGAAATAAAACACATACTTGATTTCGGTGACAGAGTGATATAGCAATATATGTATATTTAATCTAACCATTTACTATATCGATTATTACAATTATATAGCATCACTGACATCGTGTCTATTATCACAAAATAGTCTTATGTTAATTACGAACTTTATATGAAGTTTCTTTAAACATGTTGAATACTTTTTATATTTTTACTGACTTTCATTCCTTTAACGTAAATATTAATATATTAAATTCATACCCAATAAGCAGTAAACTATTTTCTTTTAAGTAATCCTTGAATGGTGATCTAATTGATTCTAACAGGAAAGCATTTTAAATTATTATGTTTCTTCTTTGATATAGTTGTTAGTCGAGGTAGTAGTGTATGCGATTTTTACTTTTAAATATTTAGATATTGAAGACAGCTGCATATAATAATCTTATTCAAAAGTAACCTTTCTTTTCACATATATATAGGTAGGTGTATGTTTACATGTTAATGATAAATAATTTATATATTTTACATGTCACAACTCGTGATATACATGTACCGATGAGAAATTTATTTAGATAAGAGACAATTTAAGGAATTAATATATTGATTTATGCTCAAATGATTGATTTGATAGATATGAATAAAAATGAAAATTGAAGTCGATGCATTGAAACTGTTATAAAAAATAGATTAGATTAAGAGACAGAATACTAATTATGTGATGTTAATAAGTACTTCAATTTTTAACCTATTTCGTTTATACAAATGCCTAGAACTGGTCGACGAAAAAATGGGAATGGGCGCGCTTGAGTGCCCGTTGTTGAAGCGCTACCAGCAGATAGACGACGCGAAAGGAGAAACCGTGCAGTTAATGAACTTGAAATTCAAAATGTGGGGGCAGTTATTGGTGAAGTACAAGCACTTCCTCCTCTACAAATCCAGGCTCTTTTGCCAATTGAAAGACAACCTGCCTTGCAAGGTCCCGTGACACCAGCACTGAACGTACAAGCGGCATTTGCGCAAGTTGAAACACCAGCTCCTGTGTCAATGTCTAATTAAAATGGTGAGATTAATAATGATTCTATACTGATACCTAATCAGTCAGAATGTGATGTTTACGGAAAAATATAGAATAGATAATTTATAGATTTGTTATTACTTCTTTATCAAAATTTTATTAGTTAAATTGACAGACCTCAAAATGTTATAAGTTATGATAATGTAATCACATCAAACAAAAACATCGAAGTTAAATATATTCTAAACATTGAGTCATGGACTGATGCAATTATAAATTATATGAAAACGTTTTCCAAATTTATCTAGTGAATTGACAACTTATATGTCAATCATTAGGGGTACACAAGTGTCTTTTGAGAAGGCCTATGTTATGACCAGCAATTAAGATTAAGAATGGCAAACAGTCCTACAAGATCTTGGTCTTCCATTGATGGCATTGTATGGTACACCGTCATAGCTAATGGGGAACCGGAGGGTAATACAATTTAACAGACAAGTGTAGGTACTCGACCATAGTATGATTATAATGTTAAGGAGCTTGTCATCGACAAAATTGTTTTTACACCCATTACTGTATGAAATGCGGAATGACCCACCCTTTCGCTGGCTGCCCACAACAAGTAAATAGCTACGAGGTTTAAGGTCGTGTTCAAAATGCAGCCGAGGCACATATCAAAATACAACAAGAGTTGCTAGAAATTTTGCACCTAGAACTCAAACACATTTTCAAAGAGCAGCGAATTCGAATCAAGGATTAAGACCTCGGGGGAGCAGATTCCATGCCCTTCGAATGGCCACACCACATACATTTAACAATTAATCTTATATTTTTCAGAATTTTTAATTAATCCGTTGGACATATGGTGTCTTGGCTTTACTCTGATCAATGTCACAGAATTAAATAAACTCCTTTTTAGTTACCCAAATCAACACGATGCACTGATATTATATAAGGGATTTTCTTAAAGTTTTCGGTTAGATTATTTGGACCACGATGTAGGATTGAAAACTGGTGGATTTAGATTGATTACGCACTTATCTGTTCGGCTAAATTTGAGTGTAAACGACTTTATTAATGAAAAGTTTACTACAGTTAAGTATTCGTCTTTTGACAATGCTACATGTATTGATATGATTCAAAGATTGGGTTCAAATGTTGAGATTGGAAAAAAAAGACATTAAATCCGCTTTCCGATTGTTAAAAATTTATCCAGGGGACTTTGATCTATAAGGGTTTAGACTTAATGAATATTATTTCATAGATAAATCATCGCCTATTGGGTACTAATAATCAAATTGCTTATTCGAAAAATGTTCAACTTGTATTCAATGGGCTGTCATGAATGATCATTATTTGATGATTTTTTATTTTTCGGGAAAAGCAATACCAAGGATTGTAAACAATATGAAAACGTTTTCCAAATTTATCTAGTGAATTGACAACTTATATGTCAATCATTAGGGGTACACAAGTGTCTTTTGAGAAGGCCTATGTTATGACCAGCAATTAAGATTAAGAATGGCAAACAGTCCTACAAGATCTTGGTCTTCCATTGATGGCATTGTATGGTACACCGTCATAGCTAATGGGGAACCGGAGGGTAATACAATTTAACAGACAAGTGTAGGTACTCGACCATATTATGATTATAATGTTAAGGAGCTTGTCATCGACAAAATTGTTTTTACACCCATTACTGTATGAAATGCGGAATGACCCACCCTTTCGCTGGCTGCCCACAACAAGTAAATAGCTACGAGGTTTAAGGTCGTGTTCAAAATGCAGCCGAGGCACATATCAAAATACAACAAGAGTTGCTAGAAATTTTGACCCTAGAACTCAAACAAATTTTCAAAGAGCAGCGAATTCGAATCAAGGATTAAGACCTCGGGGGAGCAGATTCCATGCCCTTCGAATGGCCACACCACATACATTTAACAATTAATCTTATATTTTTCAGAATTTTTAATTAATCCGTTGGACATATGGTGTCTTGGCTTTACTCTGATCAATGTCACAGAATTAAATAAACTCCTTTTTAGTTACCCAAATCAACACGATGCACTGATATTATATAAGGGATTTTCTGAAAGTTTTCGGTTAGATTATTTGGACCACGATGTAGGATTGAAAACTGGTGGATTTAGATTGATTACGCACTTATCTGTTCGGCTAAATTTGAGTGTAAACGACTTTATTAATGAAAAGTTTACTACAGTTAAGTATTCGTCTTTTGACAATGCTACATGTATTGATATGATTCAAAGATTGGGTTCAAATGTTGAAATTGGAAAAAAAAAGACATTAAATCCGCTTTCCGATTGTTAAAAATTTATCCAGGGGACTTTGATCTATAAGGGTTTAGACTTAATGAATATTATTTCATAGATAAATCATCGCCTATTGGGTACTCATAATCAAATTGCTTATTCGAAAAATGTTCAACTTGTATTCAATGGGCTGTCATGAATGATCATTATTTGATGATTTTTTATTTTTCGGGAAAAGCAATACCAAGGATTGTAAACATCTGATCAAAAGTTTTGATAAGAGTAGGTTGTCGTCTTGGAGTCCCAATTGCTCATGAAAAAAAACAGAAAAAAAACTTAGTTATTTAGGTTTACTTATAGACACAGAAAAAATGTTAATAAAAAGTCCGGAGGATAAAGTATTGGATTTAAAGTCGAAAATTAACTGGGTACTGGGTAGGAAAAAGATAACTTTAAGGGACCTACGATCTTTGCATGTGTGTGTCATTAGCTTTTTGTGCAAATCCCTAGCTGCAGGCATAGCATTTAGCAGACCAATTTATTTGGAAAGTAGTCACGCAAAGAAATCACATCATTATGTCAAAATCACAGAAGGCATGTATCAAGACTTATTGGTATGGAAATTGTTTTTATAAAAATTTAACGGCATTAGTTACATGCTCGACATTGATTGGCCTTCAACTTCAGTTTACCAACTATTTACTGACAGCGCTAGGGTTCAACAAAAGGGGTCAGCTGCTATTTCCAAGGTAAATGGGCTTTGCCTAAATGACATGTAGAATGGTCTGGTACTGAAGTTCTCAGGGATATATCATACTTAGAAATGATACCGATTGTACTATTTGTTTACTGTTGCGGCAATCTATCTAAAAAAAATGTATTTAATTCGGTTAATAATGCCGTGGTTGAAATTTTAAATAAAAAGACGTTAAAATCTATACGAATTATGAACCTAGATAGACACATAGAATATTAGTCGTTATTAGGCAATTTTCACATAAAAGCACAGTTCATTCCTGGTTATACAAATATAATTGCAGATTGTTTTTCTCGTAAAAAATTTGAGAAATTCAAAAGTTTGGCTCTAACAGCAGATACACATCCAGCTACAAATCCGAAGGAATTGTTGAACTTTTTACACCAGAAATAGCAAAGCTATTGGACGCATCGAATTCTCAGAATACATGGAAAACGTATAACAATGGACTGACTTCATTTGATTCATTTAGATTAAAAGAAGGTTTACGAAATACATTGCCGCCCAGTATTTCGCATTTAGTAAATTATGTTGCTTATTTGTCAAAATTACGGTATACCTCGGCAACAGTTAATGTGTACTTGACTTCATCGTTCAATATACCAAAAATAGTTAAAGGAATGGACAAAGTATATGGTGTGGTAGATATTCGCAAACCTATAGCTTTAGAAATATTAGCTCGATTAATAAACTCGTTGCAATTTGTCTGTTCTTCAATATATGAATGTACATTATTTAGATCCATGTTTTCATTAGCATTTTTTGCATTTCTAAGAATTGGTGAATTATAATTAATAGAAATACGCAACATTTCATTATCAATGATGATGTTAATATCTCACATCATTCACAATCTGCATATATCACAATTCCCTTTTCGAAAACAGACCAAAAAGGTTTATCTACAACATTAACAGTTGAAAGTTTTAATCAAGTAGATATTTGCCCGGTAAGATTGTTATTAAACTTTATTTCATTCAGACACAAAAACAATGAACCACTCTTTTTGTCATTTTAACAAAACCGGCGAAACACGAAATCAATTTTCTAGTATACTATGCAAGACCATGAAATTTATTGATTGTAATCAAAATGATTACAACTCGCATTCATTTCGAATAGGTGCAGCTACACATTTTGCTATGAACGGTCATACTGATGAAGAAATTAGGACTTTAGGTCGTTGGAAATCTGCATCCTTTTAACGTTATATAACGTTTGAGCTAACAAAATAACTAATAATTTTAGCTTGTCTATGTAACGAAATATGTATTATTGGTTCTTCAATAACATGTAGTGCTCGTGATCACTCGGAGAACAGACCTTCAGGTAGTAATTTAGGTCTTTTAAAAAATAATTATTATTTTTTGCGATGGGCAGGCATATCTGGTATGAAATGGGAATATATTGTTGGCACCGTTAACACTATAATTAATTTATGCAACAAAATTCCACATGCGTTGATACTGCATTGTGGTGGAAATGACATAGGAAATGTACCATGTGGTGCTCTGCTATATCACATTAAATTCACAATAGCAATTCTGTCTCGCATGCTCCCAAATTGCGCTCTTATATGGTAAAGCATTCTTCCCAGGCGTTCATGGCGTTACTCAAGTGATGACCATGCCGTGGAAGTTACAAGAAAGAGAATAAATTGGGGAGTGAGAACTTATATACTCCAACATGGAGAATACGTTATCAAGTATCCAGATTTTGACGACCGTCATCCAGCGCTATATTCTGACGATAGAGTCAATTCTGATATTTAGTTAATTTACACCAAGTGATAACTTTGATCAAATGATCTATTCAATAAACATATGATACAAACGGACATCGGGTAATTCCAATTGTTAGTGTATGTCCGTCTCTGAGCTCCTTTGTCAAGTGCATCTTGTTGCTATGCTTAAAAGATTTAGTTAATAAAAACATGTAATTTAAAAAAAAAAAGTTTTTTAATTAATTCATTGATGGAGATATCTTCCCATAACCGGCTTTATAAATATTTTGATATGAGCGTCACTGATGAGTCTTATGTAGACGAAACGCGCGTCTGGCGTACTAAATTATAATCCTGGTACCTTTGATAACTATTTACACCACTGGGTCAATGCCAATGCTGGTGGACGTTTCGTCCCCGAGGGTATCACCAGCCCAGTAGTCAACACTTCGGTGTTGACATGAATATCAATAATGTGGTAATTTTTTTTTTTATAAATTTCCTGTTAACAAAAGTTTTAATTTTTCGAAAAACTAAGGATTTTCTTATTCCAGGCATAGATTTCCTTAGCCGTATTTGGCACAACTTTTTGGAATTTTGGATCCTCAATGCTCTTCAACTTTGTAATTGTTTGGCTTTATAAATATTTTGATATGAGCGTCACTGATGAGTCTTATGTAGACGAAACGCGCGTCTGGCGTACTAAATTATAATCCTGGTACCTTTGATAACTATTCATTTGAAAAATGCGAAAAATCATTGACCTCTCTACATGGTCAACTATATATTTGTCCTATCTTAGAAATAATACGCAAACAACTTGCACATAAACTTTAAATTTATTCACTGAAAATAGAGATTTTGAAGCCCGAGATAATCTTGATGCAAACATTCGTTAAGCTTGTAAAGGATATATTATTCACAGATACTATCTTTATTTGTATTGCCTTTCATCGCTTAAAAATACATTGTGTCATTATCATATTCAATTTATACTTAATTTGAATTATAATATTTCGTTTTAAATATTCCTTTTATGACCTGTTTGATTTTAACATGAAAACATAATAAAATTTATTTTAAAATAAAAACTAATGTTAAGAATAAAATGATGGCGAAAATTTCGGAAAACAATGATTGTCTAATGAACGTTCCCTTGGAGGAGTAGACATGTTTTTCAATGTATTTATTTCATATTGTTATATCAACCTTGATCTTTTTAAAGTCAAACACAGAGATTTGTAGACATTTGAATATGTGGCGTGAATTATAATCATTATAAAATATAAAAATCACCAATATCATGAGTGTATAGTCTGTTGACAAAAGTGTTACATGTAACATTATGAATTTCAGTTGTATTAAATCTTGCGATCATACACTTTCATATTCATTAGTATTTGCTAACATAACATGACATAGCAGGTTAACAAACTTATTCTTCCGCCTTGATAAGAAAACAATACAAGTTCTGTTGAAATTTAACACACCTGTTTACTTTTCGCTGTAAAAACGTGTTAACTCAGATGATGATATTCTGAACATTAGTCTCAATATATCAATTACTTCTTTGCCATTTTGGCAGCGAAAACACATTAAACAAGCATCTAACTGTATTTTTTTTTTCTTTCGATGCAATTTTTTTTCATGTTCGTAAAATTGTAAAAATGCACAAAGAGTTGTACTTATAGAACTTGATAGTTGATTTTGTCTTCACAACTTCATTCATATTATTCTTTGCTTAGATGATCGTTGAACTTTTCAAAATAGTATCACTTAAAGCTTTTACGGATAACACATTTGCATTTCTTCGTATCCTTTCAATTGTTTTAGAAAATATCGACGTATAAATGTTATGCTTATCTATTATATAATAAATACAAAAATAGATCATGGTGGTACGGCAATTTTTTTCTGTATTTGTTTTGAATCAGACATGTTTGTTTTTGAATACGAGGATCAACACATGATAAATTTGTTCTTTGACTCAGATTCAACTTTAATGAAAACAGTCTATTAAGACAACATTACTTATACAAGACTGTAATACTTGACACTTGTTTCATCTTTGGACCAATAATATGGAGGATATTAATATATTCTACAAATAGTATACACAAAGGAGTAGGTTCAGTAAGACCCCATTTTGGCCCCAAAATATAGCAGTTTTGCAAAATTGTGAAAATGTAATCCTAAAGCTATTTATTGTAAAGTAGAATGCTTCTGCTACACAAATATGGTCTGTTTTTGACAATCCAATGCACATATAATTGCATTGTGGAGCACCTGAGAGCACCTGAGATTACCCTTCCGGAGCACCTGAGATCACCCCTAGTTTTTGGTGGGGTTCGTGTTGTTTATTCTTTAGTTTTCTATTTTGTGTCATGTGTACTATTGTTTTTCTGTTTGTCTTTTTCATTTTTAGCCATGGCGTTGTCAGTTTGTTTTAGATTTATGAGTTTGACTGTCCCTTTGGTATCTTTCGTCCCTCTTATATATCGGGTACTAACATCATTAAGTCATGCTAAATTACTGAAATCTTCACAATTTTAGCATTTTGGTTAAATTTTAGACGGTTTCCGTCTCAAATGAAAGTGGCCGCATTCGTGTTCATTCATAATATTGAAAAGTAATTTGTATTTAATGATAATACATGACATATATAAAGGTTGAGGATGAACATGGATGCGGCCACTTTCATTTTTGACAAAAACCATCTGAAAAGTGACGATTTTTTACATATTTGATAGATTTTTCATATTTTTGCTTGAACCGGAGGGTTTTTAATGACTTAATCAGCTTAAATCTTTCACATATACTAATTGAACCAATTGAAATAGACACTTAAGTGTTTAAAAAGTGTCCAAAATCTTTCGTTAGATGAACCTGACATTTGAGGCCAAAATCGGCCCTTACCGGACCTACTCCTTGGTATATCGGACCTACTCCTTGGTATATGGGCTTGATGAGAAACAGCTAATTTTGTAAGAATTTTGATCAATGATGAAGGTTAATCAATCACCACAAATATTTACTGTTTTAAAAGACCAAATCATTCATTTCAGATGATAACACCCGTCACACACTGAAAGATGAATTATGTTGAATATTCAGAGACTTTATTGCATTACTGTAAGTAATACACCACTTCATGACAAAAAGCTTCTTTTCGTTGTCATCCACATTCCAAGGAATCAAAAATCACGACAAAAGATTTTCTCTCGATAAAACATTGATCGTCAGAATTGAAAGAGCTATCAAAAGAATCCGCACAAGACAATCTTCGAAAACAAAATGTTAACTGAAGCTACAAATCGCATTTTAAAAAATAAATATTACTTGAATGTACAGAAATGCAGACCTTCGAACTAATATATTTATAACTGGGAATATTTAAAAAATCATAAGACCTCTGATAAGCTAAAAATTTATTTGTCTATTATAGCTCATTTACATAATTTCGCCATGTGACTGCGACATCATCAACGGTTTTTTTTTCTTCAAGATTTACTCTTAAGGTGGTATGGGAGTCTAAAATAAAAATGATAGAATTTGTTCATACTTTGCCAAAACGTAGTATCTGTTGATATATGTTGAACAATGTTATAAAAATGATAGGTCACCGCGGAGTTTATCAAGCTACAGGGCGTGACAAAATGACACATTTTGTATGGATTATACAGGAAAAAACACAGTTTTGTGATTAGAAACTAAACAAAATGATAGAATTGTTAAATACTTAAGGAAAAGATAGCTTTCAGACAATGCTTTGAGAATATCAAAAGAAAAGATAGGGTCACCGTACGTTTTTTCCGGCTAAAGTACAAAATAGGAAAATTCCATGTAGAATCCTTCAGAAATGCACTGTTTTAGAGGTACCTCCCCTTAAAATGCCAATTTAATTTATTTTTAAGAACAACCAAAAATAATCAACATTTGCAAAAATATCAATATTTATAAGTTATATTCTTATAAATTCATTCTTTAAAATGAAAATTCACATAAAATATCTGCATTCCTGCATCAAATTTTGCTAACTTGATAGAAAATCTGGACCTTTGGTTCTCTGTTTTTTACAATCAAAGATGGAGGAAGACACCCATACCACCTTAAGAATGACTGCCATACTTTTTATTTCTAATCAAAGTAACATAAAAACAATGAACCCCACACTTTTAATAAACCTGCATATTCAATGTGCATTCGATTTTTTATGTTATTTCTTCATCTACAGAAAAGCAAATTGCAGTCATTTTCAAACATGAATTTTAAAACCCAGAACTTGATTTTTTTTAGGTTAGGTCCGGGGTTATTACCGAGAGTGGGTTTTAACCGTGACTCGTATAAGGGTATTGCATGGTTGTCAGAGGAGTGATTGATAGAACTCAAACGAGAAGACTTTTTAAAAACAAAAGAAGGGTTATTTAGTTATTAGACAGATACGCTTGATATAATATATTAAACACTACATTGACTAATTGAAATTAAAAATAAATAAACCACAAATGTTATCTTTTGAAATTGTTATCAAATTTTTTTTTTTATTTCTTATACACTAGATCAAACATTTCTTAAAGGATTCTATATGAATTTGAATGAACAATTTGCCATACTTGGTAATCAAAAACTATAAAATGATCTTCCTTTTTGACTTGTGATCATAGAATTCCTCTGATAAAGGTTACACAAGTGTATCGTCTATAAACGAGCTTGACTAGAGTATGCATAACATGGGGGATGCAAATCTTTAACAAAATCAAATCAAATCAACTCATTATGTACAATTTAGAAATAAGAATTTATTATAAAAATGTATACGACTTTTGTTCCATTTCCATTATCTATTTGAATGTACAGATATTTGACGTCCTAGATGACACTTGTAACACGATTACAAAGTTAACAATAGGGATGTTTTTTTTTAATCTTCTGTGTACAATCCAAACAAAAATGTGACGATACTTTATTGTTATTGTGTATTTATGCTTTTTAAGCGTTTGACTTTATTTCTCATAAAAGAATAAAACATTAAAATGAATATATATCAGTGCAGTAATTCCAGTGCCTCAAGCTGGTTGGATAAATCAATTAAACTTTCTAAATAGTTATCAAAGGTACCAGAATTATAATTTAGTACTAAAATACTTCACTTTAAAATATTTCAAAGGTTAAATTGTTTCCTTGTTATTTATTTAAATCGTATTAGGACAAATATTGAAATTTTTATCAATTTACAGTGTTGTTAGATTTTAAGAGTGTTGATTGTATTTATTGAATGCAATACATTTTTAAATCTAGAATACACCAACAAGTAGTAGATTGTTCAATGAGTGTCGAATTTGTCATTTAAATGGAATGCGGAAGATTATATACATATGCATTGGGCTACTATACATTTGTTGAAACTGTCTTACATCTACGGTTAGAATTACAATTACACTTACAGGTAGCATTTAAATTATGGGTCGTCTCAAAGGTAAATATAAAACATCGTTTCAAAACAAAGTTTAATTAATATGCAATTTTTCTATAGTTTAACAAAGGGATTTTTAAAAGAAGTTATGTGGTAATATGTATACATTAATTATTATGCATGATATTTTCAGGGATAGACATGATGCAGATGCACGGAGAATTATAAAATTGAAAACAACATTTATTTTTGAATTTTACACGAAATGAATAAAATAAATCGTAATTGTCGTATGGAAATTTAAACAAAATGACCCCTTGGTATTTTTGAATTGACGTAGAGTTTGAGGAAGTCAGCGGGTAAGTGTTTTAAAAGACAGATTTATTCGTCATAGCATTGTACTGAGCGTTTGGTATACTTTTCTTTTTGTTCTATTTTTTTTTTCTGAATTAGGCAAACATTTGTGTGCACATTTTTGTTAGAAGATGTCTGTTAAAATGTATAATAGGTATACTCGAATAGTTGGAATTCTAATATCAATTTTTTAAAAATAAAAAGCAAGACAAATTGTTGAACTGCGTCGCTGCATCTAATTAATTGAGATTAAATGATTCTTATTCAGAAACATTCCCTTATATTTAGTCAAAACACCTTGACGAAAAAAAGTCCTAATGGAATTAGTCTTGTAAAATGTCAAAGTATCAACAAACAGGAAGTGGCTGTAGAAAATACTTACACACTGCAACTCTTTTTTTACAAATTGTAAAGTAATAAACACTTCACAATTAACGGTGTTCATTTCAACACAAATTGTATCGTCAAAAGTATACCGGAGAATGGGTAAAAAGATGCAAAGGTTATCAGGCGAGGAGAAGTTGACAAAACAAAATGCTTATTATGTAAGTCGGCTAATAAGCAGTAGTCTATACATTTAAGAGTTTAATTGAAATCACAAGACTTTAATACAAATGTAGTGAACAAAAACTGCACTACGGTGTGATTTATTTATATAAATATTTGGGGAAAATACTTTGAACGACAAAATTATTTTATATTTCTTTCTGTGTGACGTTTACATTTTCTGTCGTAAAAAACGCGAGCACTGAATGTGCCTGTTAAATTTGATAGACACTTTTAGTGCTTTGTTAAATATTTGTTTGTTTTACGATTGTGACACAGTGAGGACTGTTGTCCAATATTTTAACAATTTGACCTCTTATATCTGTTTTGGTCAATATAATGGATGTGATGCGACTGTCCTAGAGTTAGAGGTACAGCGCTATAAAACCAGGTTCAATCCCCTATTTATAGATTTTAAAATACCTGTACCAAATCAGGAAAATGACAATTGCTGACCATTCGTTTGATGTGTTTTATCATTTGATTTAGTTATTTGATTATGGACTTTCCGCCTTGAATTTTCCTCGGAATGCAGTTTTTGTGATTTTACTCTTTTTATAATTATATTGTGTACCTTGTTATCGCCTTCTCCTGTGATAAACTCATTAGGATACCAGGATTAAAATTGAAATTAACGCCAGACGCGCGTTTCGTCTACAAAAGACTCATCAGTGACCCTCGAAAAAAATGTTGAAAGGGCCAAATAAAGTACGAAGTTGAATATTATTGTACACTCTGAATGAAGTTTTCATGATTTTTCTATATAAACATAAAAAAGACACAATTATGGAAACATACCAAAAAGGGACGTATTTTTTTTCTCGTGAATAGTATATGGCTGCTTGTTTATTTAGGTGGGCGATATCATTAGGCCATTTGTTTTTTCGTATGAATTGTTTTTGATTTGTCTTTCTGAGTCTTTGATAGTTGACTATTCGGTATGAGTAATGCTCATTGTTGAAGGCCATAAGGTGACCTATCATGGTTAATTTCTGTGTCATTGGTCTTTTGTTAATAGTTGTTTGGTAATCATGCCACATCTTCTTTTTTTATATCAAGTATTGATACTAGTTAAGACAACATATTATACAGAACAATTTTAAAACATTGTATAGACTTATTTTGCACTATAGAGTACAGGTTGGAGATTTGAAGAAAAAAAACATAAACAAAACTGTTGGGATTTTTTATATATACATCCATTATAGCGATTCGAATCTGTTAAGACCATACACATTGCATTAGTATGTCGTCGAAAATACCTTTTTTCAATACAAAAATTGACATTTGGTTTAACTATGTATCTCTCTATATATAGTTTTCGTCATTTTGAGATCGCCCCTTGTATTGTATTTTTAGCAACAGTAATCGTACATGTATGTGTAATCCTAGGTAAAGACATAATTTCCGCAAATGTCTACTACCATGCCTAGTAGATGCGTAGATTCTATATTCTTGTGATAACAAGTTATGTGTAAATCCTGCATAACTAAAACGTAACTACATTCACTCCATGAGATTTTTAATGGGTATAAGAACCAAGATTGGAAAATTTGTTAACGCTTTCAAGTGGATCTCCAAAACGAAATGTAAGTTTCTTTTTGATGTTTTTTACACAAAATTGCTTTGTCCTGATGTATGTTTTCTTTTAAATATGTAGAGATGGGTTCATTTCTAAATTATCCACAATTTTAAATTTGTCATTTTATCTGATTTCCTGGAATAACCCTTTTATAGTTACTACAGTTGGGTGCAGACCAAACATTACATGTACACGGGACGAAAGGATGGCGTGTATTAAACAAATAATAGCAATATTGTAACGAAATGTCTAAATCTATTTTTCGCATCAATTTTGAGTAAAGTATTGTGCATTCCAAACATACGACAGTCCACAACTATCTGGAATAGATTTTATATTATTAAGCCATGAAACACTCTTCCCATACATAAGTTTTCTTGCTTTCCACACATACGTTTCGACCAGTAATTTAAAATCCGCAATTTGATATCTATTTCCAAAGGCTATCTTCCAAGTTCTTCATAAATCATAAAAACTGGCGTTGACTTTTTTACATTTAATAAAATTTTACAGAATTTAAGGTGGACCCTTTCAATAACAGAATTATTGCTGACTCCACAAACTTCACTTCCATACAAACGAATAGGCTTGACAATTATATCTTAAGTAGGCATTCTATAGATAAGTATTGTTTTCGACCTTTGTGGATAACATCGTGCATAGCGTGTGTGGCTTTTTCTGTTTGTGCCTTTTTTGCTTTCGAAAAACTTCCTGTTCTAGAAAAAATAACATCAAGGTACGTAAACTCATTCACAATTTCTAAACCAGTATAGTTATATTTAAATTCTATATTTGATAACGGTCTATCTTTTAAAATACAATTTTGCTTTTGTTTACATTAACCTTCAATTACCAAAGTTCACAATTATTATACAAAGAGTCATGCTGCTTTTGTAAGTCATTTTTTGATTCTGCCAAATAAGCTGTGTCATTTCCATACAGAATCAGAAACAATTTTAAATAGCAATGAAAGGCTTTCGCCTTGACGAACACCAACATTACAAGGAAAATACTCAGAAAATAAACTACCATCAAATAAAGGCAACAGTAACATACCGCTTTTCAAAATTCATAAATCGATAGAGAAAAAAAAACAAATCCGAGTTACAAACTAAAACTGAGGGAAACGTATCAAATATAAGAGAACTACGACACAACAGAGACACAACATTAAAACGTAACACACAGAGAAACGAACAATAATGTAGCAATGGCCATTTTCCTGCTTTAGTACAGGGCATTTTATGAAACAATGGTGGGTTGGACTTGGTTTTGTGGCATGCCAAACATCCCGCTTTAATGGCAGTGTTAATCATAACATTAAATTTACACATTACACGACAGGGTTACAATAAATTAACAGAGAAATGGGAGAAAATATAGAACAGAGAAACAAACGGATAATAACCATCCAAAGGTAGCAGGTTAAACAATATTTTTATAAACCAGACGCGCGATACGTCCACACAAAACTATACACAGATGTTAAAAGTTGGAAAACCATAACAACTACCAAGTTGAAGATCGTCGAGGACCAAAAGTTCCAAAAAGTTGTGAGCCCTGGGACAAAACATCATTATTTTCAAAAATTCTAGATTTAATGTTACTATATATATTTACAATGGTATCATACATTTTTCCACTGATAAAATTCTCCAGAACCTTTTGTCATCAAGCAGATCGCCAAACTTTGTCAAAGGCTTTTGCAAAGTCTATAAAAGCACAAAAAAAAATTCTTTCGCATCTTTCATAGTTTAAAAAGAATGTGTAGGACAAAAATGCTTTCTATGGTTGAATAGCCTTTTCTAAAACCTGATTGATTTTCATTTAACAATAAGTAATTTTACAAAAAAGTGGATAGTCTTGAATTTAGAACTGAAGAAAATAGCTTTCCTATGCAGCTAAGAATTGTGACTCGCATAACACGATTATGTATCTGCATCAACTGATAATATTAGCACTTTGTTTTAAAAATCTTTACAGTAGCATAGTAAATCAGTATTATTTTCATGTAAAGATCGAGTGCGTTAAACCGATTATAGCAATATTGGAATATAATACTAACAAATTCGTTCGCATCAAATATAGAGTGTCCTCTTTTTATTCAAAATATTGAATCGTAAACATATTGCAGTAGTTTTCAGACCTCGACCTGACTGGTATAACACAATTATTTGTCTGCATCAACCAAAACTGACCATCTAAGCACTTTATTATGTAAATCTCATAGTTACATAGTAAATGAGTAATTTTCTTATGTTGAGATGGCTTGGCATCATTCAACAATCACATGACTGATTTATGTACTTTATAATGAAAAGTATGAGAAGTTCTTTTCTTGGAATAGTACAATGTATATTGTTAAGAACTTATGTAGATTGATTTTGAATGTAGCATTACGTCCGGTGGCAGTATTTCATTCATATTGAGAATAAGTATATTTTTGGACGTCCCAAATGTCACCCCTTTAAGTACGTTGTACAATTGTGGTTCTAAACATTTGGCAAAACAGAAGCTTAAGTCATGTAAATCCAAGATGAATTACGATTACAAATAATGTATAATATGCACCCAGATATAGTAAGGAATCTGAATAGACAGTTAACAATGGGGAATGAAGCAAAGAAAACAATGATGTGTCCGATGTGTTGGATAATCTTATATCCGCCTCGAAAATCGAAAAAGAAAATATATAAAATCTGCTAATCAGTTATGTTTTTGGAACTGATTTTGTTTTCAACTTTATATTTCGAATTGAAATTAAATGTTTTTTAATTGTTCTGGTTTGAAATATTGAGATAAAGTCGTTTTTATAAGATAAATTTAAAAATCATCACGAAGTTTATTTCTTAATTTATACAATCAGTTAACGCGAAAAGTAAACACCCGTTCACTTTTAAGTGCAAGTAAAAATATATTTAGTAAATATGAAGTAAACGCCCGTTAACTACTGACTAAACGGACACAATGTAAACGCAGTTTACTCGGGTAGACATAAGAAATTTCCAATGTTACCGCGTTAATGTAATTATAGTAAATGCGCGTTTACTAGTAAACGCAAAAAAAAATAATTTACCAACGAAATATGTACACGCGGCAATCACTTGCGTTTACCTTATGTAATGTTTGGTCTGCAGCAAACTGTAGCACTGCAATCGTACTATTCAATAATGGTGTGTTACAGTCGTTGAGATTCATATCAATTGTCTAATGAACGGATGAAAGGGCATTCAACTTTAAAAATACAAATCGTAATCTTTACGCTTTAGTTTTATATTTTTAGTGTATGGCAAATCATTTTTAATTGTGCAAATATTCATGTAAGATATACTTTTATTACATGTTATTGGTTAAACTGGCCATAATCAGGCTTCGTCGTTTATTAATGTATTGATGAAGTAGATGAATCACCCTTTCATCGTGTTTAATTATTTATTACAGTATATCATTTTTATTGCAACCCTTTGTGTCATCATAATATCAGGAATTATTTTTTTTTTATTCTGTTATTTAAACGTGTTATTTCCGTTGCAGATGTACAGTATGCGTTGAATCAAACTACTCTTGGTTATCAGTACATATAAAAGAATTAGCGCGTTATAGCCGTTCACCGAAATGGACCCCTATTTGTATGCAACCACTGGAAATATTGGTATGGAATGCGTAGAAGTATACATTTTTTTTTCATAAAGTATAATAAAAAGTAATCAAAATCTGATTGACATTCTACAGTAAATTTGTTTTTTGTTTTTTGAATGTTGTATGAAATGAAAGTGTAGATTGAGAACAGTTGAAAAAACAACAGAACATCAACTTGCATCTACCAAAAAAAAAACGTAAAGCACGAAAGATTATATTGGGTCACACTTCCGATCAGACAAACTAGATCAAAACAGATAAAGCGATCGGGAGAATGGTCTGACTCTAATGACAATTTCTACCATGTCGTCAACGAGCTTTATTTCTACCCGAGAGTTTTTGACGTGTAACAAATCGACACAGCCATAGCGAAAAACATAAACTGAGAAGAAGACAAACAACAGTCTAATAACACAACATAGAAAACTTAAAACTTATCAGTAGAAAACCTAACAAAACCTAGGAGGCTCTCAGGTGTTCTTGAAGGGAAGTAGTTCCTGCATTTTGGTCCAAGAAGATTTTTGTTATATGAAAGTAATTGTGCATTATAATTCATTATTATACGACTGATGACTTATTTGCCTTTAAAGTTAGTTTGTAAGAACATCGACAGTATATCTTACCTGTTTCATGGGCTATCTTTTATTTGACTCTCCTTATTTCCGTATGTCCTGAAATTTGTGTTGTACAAAAACTTCTTTTACGTTTTGACATAATTTCACACAAAAAAAAGAGACGATAGACAAACTATTGTTATCTGAAATCTTGATAAATATATGAACAGTTTTACAAAAAAGTATCAGTCCAGGGTAATGGAATTCTATTTATTTAATGCAAAATTTTGGGTGACATTTTCCCCCCTTTTTGTTATATTCACTTAGTAAAAACTAGCAGATTGTTGTCATGAATACATCAGAAAGAAATATATTTAACCATCCAACCACTAGATATCAAATACTAGTATATGGAGAAAAAAAATGACCATATAAATATGCACAAATATGACACAAACATTGGACTTTATTTGTAAGAAAGCAAGGAAAAGGCGACGGTAAAATTTAGTTTCCAACATTAATACTAATTCAGCGGCACATTTCATTATGTGTTGTCATTGCTATTGTCAAGAAAAGAGCAATAAAACTCCAAGCTTCCTACTTCACTCTTAGTAAGTTTTTGTAACAACCGGGGTCCTATTTGTTGTGCTTCTGTAAGTCTCTGACGTGTTTGATTTTCTCATTTAATTAGAGACTTTCATTTCCCCCGGAGTTTAGTATTTTTGTGATTTTAACAGTGGTAACCTACTGCCTCATTTAGATTTTTCGGAGCATTCTTGTTTGTCTTTTACGCTCACTCGAAGCTCCGTCACAGCTATTAACCTGTTCCTTTGAGCTCTAAACATCTTTTCAACTAATCTAACTCCTTTATTTCAATGTAGATATTTACAATGTATGATTATACTGAGAACTTCTGTAAACTACTGATTCTTACTAAATACATTCAGAATTTGCCCATGGGACATAAATAATGCCCCAGCTTGCATAATATGTTCCCTCTGGTATCTTTCGTCCCTCTTTTACAGTAAACAGTGAATGTGACATTACCCAAATTCGCACTTGATCTGTGTTTTATGGTAATACGCATAAATTATGTTAGTTTCATAAAATTTAATTGAGGCAAAGAAAATAAAAACGGAAACTATTTGTTTGGACGTACGTACGTAATTACAGTGGAGATCTATTTTAACCTCTCATTAGAACTGTCAGAATAATCAGTCATATAACTGTTCTATAAAAGTAATTGTCGGACAGTTCTACCATAGAGCTGTTCTACGTAGAACTGTCAGAATCAGTTCTAGGTAGGAATTACCAAATGAGTTGTAGGTAAAACTGCTAAGATCAGTTTTAAGGTAGAAATGTCTAAAACTGTTCTATGTAGAACTGTCCAAATCAGTTCTAGTTGTAGAATTGTCAACAGAACTTACCAAATCAGTTCTAACCGTAGAACTGTCAGCAAAACTGACTAAAACTGTTATAGCGCTGTAGAACTGATCAAACTTGTCCGCAACCATGTATGTTAAAACGATGTTGTATTGTTTTTACGTATTAATATCGCATACAACATGTACAAAGAGTTTTTAAAACTATTCTACGGATAAAACTTACTAAATCAATTCTAGCCGTTAAACTGACCAAATCAGTTCTAATCGTAGAACTGTCCTAGCCGTAGAACTTTTTAAAACTACTGTTCTAGAGTGAAACTATGAGGATCAGTTCTAGATGAAACTGTCTTAATCGGTTCTAGGTTATAACTGATTCAGCTAGAACTGTAAAAAAGATGTCAAAATGACAGTTTTACATACTGTTCTAGAACACTTCTCCTGATGAATTCTGATTTAATGAGAGGTTGGAAGTGATCACCACTGTATGGACAGACAAGTGTAACACTTACTATCTCTTCCCCTGTAGCAGGTCATATAAAAAATGAAACGTTTTTAAACGGAGGTTGTACATACCCGACCAATTCCCGTCTCTCCCTACAAACCATATACGATGAGGTCGATCCGGTCTGGTCGAGATCATGCTGATATTGATTACAGTTGATTTGGTCTAGCTAGTCCAGTAAAGAACGTGTAGAGATCGTGAAATGGTTGAAATTAACTTCTATGCTTTCATAAGTGGTCGGTTAGAAGTCACGATGAAGTCATTGAAAATATAAAAATGTGATGTGTTAAGACGATTTTTTGACCGAGAAGTTAATACATTAAAAATTCGAATAAATCTGTTTTCCATCTGGTGATTTAGTTTTTAGTTGACTAGACCATAGAAAACACAAACAAACTAGTTACGCATATGAATAAGATCTATGAATGTAACTAATATATTTTATCTTCTAGCCAGTCAACGTCTTTTAGAACATTCTGATGTATTGTCAGGATGGGTAAGAAGACAGAACTTTCTAAAGAAATGTAAGTCACTTTAATTTAGTTTTTTTTACTATAAACAATTGCTTTGTGAAAAAAGACCCCCTAATTCAGTATGTTTTGCTTATTTGTAAATGAGTTAACAGATTTCAAAATGTTAGAAAGTTTACTGTTGTTTATTGATATTTCTATTTATCGTTTCTGTTTTATTTTAGAAATATCTAAGAAGATGATCAATGCAAATGTAAATGGCTTTAAGCCTAAATGTCATCTAGTTTAACATTAAAATGGTCTTTCACCTAGTTGACTAAATTGCGATATTTAAGGTATTCATTTGTCCATCTTCCTAGGAGATTATTTTATTTCCGACCGTTACTTCTTATCTTCAATAGCATGAGCGATTAAACAATGTCCATTAGATTGACAATAGATTTGTCTGCAGTGAAAGAGGGTCAGCATATATACTGCGAAAGTATTTTCCCGTGTATTGGTATTAAGCATTATGATAGTGGATTCTGCAAATATATCTAACGAACCTCTGAATGATTTTGAATCTCGATTCCACCTGCATGAGAAATATACTTTTCATAACTCATGTGGTATTCAAGGACGTGCACTTTTACTCAGACTTTTGAAAACGTCACCAGTGCAAAAGCAGAAAGTTAATGAACCAATGAAAAATCAAAGAATGTCTCGTCCGTTGTCTGAACACAGTTCATAGGATACAAAGACTTTGTTGATTACAATTCAGTATCAACTTCACAAATCATACACGGTGGTCTTGACGTATAGAATCTAGGTACTGATGCTGTTTATCATCTTCATAACGTATTATAGTATTCTTTATTGTGTCTTTTTAAATTTTTATTTTTCTCTTTAGTTTATTTTTGGCTATATTTATTTGTCGTAGTTCGTTTTTTTATCATACTGCATTGTATTATTGTGCCTACGTTTGTATTCCTGTCTTTCGTTGTTTTTTTGTTTTTGTTTTTTGTAGCCTTTAAATACCGATATTGAAATGATAATTATTTGAACATATTTCGAAAATAATTGTATGAAGTTCAAGATTACATATTCGTTACGTTAGATTGTCACTGTTTGTTATATACTTTGGTTGTCAGTTAATGATGTATTCAACTTTGTGCGAGAAAAAAAATGTGTGCTTTTATTGGTAAACGCTATCATTACATTTGTTACACTGTACATACTGGTCATATTATCATGTGTAACGTCACACTATCCAATATTTACCCACTGCGAACCAAAATTGCACATAATCAGCAAAATTATCAGCAGATTTCTTACAAATATTCTTTAAGGCTATAAAAAATATTTATTTTTATTTTTTGACATTATAAAATTCTTTCAAAAAGGTCAATTTTATTTGATCTACATTCAAAGTACACAGTGTATAATAATTAATGAAGCAAAGACTAGAAATACAAAGATATATATAAAAAGAAACCCATTTTCTAAAATTCAATATGGATTCAAAATCAAATCAGTGTAACTATACAGATAATTAAGGATATGTCTACAAAACAAACACATAATTGAAACAAAGAAGTGTTAATAAATTGTCAAACTAGGTACTATTTGGGTACCTAGCTCATGTAAGCCGAATTAGCAATTACATACCAAAAAGAAACATTCAAATTCATTTGTAAAATTAGTTATCCAGAGCAACATAGTCATGATGATCGAAAAGGTATTAAAAATTATCTTGGCTTTCTCATCTTTCTGTCGAATGATAAAATTTAAACTACTGTTATTTACAGACACATGTTGTCGCCAATTCTCGTGCGATTTTTATGTATATTAAGGGCCGTATGAAGCCCTCTTTATTTTCTAACAAACTCATTTTCATGTCATAAATGTGTTAAACATCGTAAAAGATTTTCTTATATCTTTTTTTTTAGGAGCAAATGCGTACTTTTTCTTTGATTATAAAGCAGAAACCTGATTTTGGGGTTGCCATATATACTTTACTAATGTCAAAAGACACAGATGCTTTAAAAGACGTTTATTGTAAATCAAAAATCGAGTTTGACATCATTGTTGTGTGAAAATAACTAAACAAATGTATTATGTCGTTACAGGGAAAAAGAAATTCACCATTTTATATGATGGACGAGTATATACTTATAAAAATGAAACATCTACTAAACAAATAGAGGAGTTTTCGTTGAAAGAGTTTATAAGGTATTTTATTCCGTTGCAGAAAAAAAAATGGCAGACAGAAGCATTTTTTCGAAAGCAACACAATGTTTTGTAAATTTTTTTTTTACATATTTTGTACTTTACTGATGTGTGCAAGAGTTTAATATTACACATACACAAAAATAATGGCTGTTTAGTAAAAAGGTGGCATGGGAGTATGAATTGAAAATGTGCCAAAACAATTACGCATTTACTGTCAGAGGGAACGTTCAAAGCATAAAATAATTGAATACGTAAAGAAAAAATAAACGCTTTATTTTTAAACAATATCTCATAATAACAGCTACATCTATCTAGGATAAACTATGACTTAAGGATAGTTTTTGTCATCACTATTTCAACTTTGTTAACTGCACTTAGCCTCTGTGAAATGGATGCCCACATTTACATCTGTTGTATTTTTTAGCGTTGACACATCAATACACAGAAAGGGTACAAAACAGCTCTGGGTTTTAGACATTTTCCCAGCCCACACTACCAACAAGTCAAAACATTTCGCATTTCCATCAGCGAAAGATCTAACGGTAAGATTCAATCTTTCAACAGCAATATTATCAATCGATAATCATTGTTTTTGTTTTTTGTAATGTATGATTCTGTTTGAGGCAGCATGGTATGAAATATTAAAATGTGCCTACTAGGGCAAAAATGCCACACATGTGTCACGCATGTACCTAAAAACGCATGTGTCACAGGTGTGTTACATGCGTAATACATATGTTTCTTGCCACGCATAGGAATCATGCGTGGTTCACATGTGTTCACATGCGTAACACACGCATGTGAATCACATGTGTCAGAAATAGACATGTGAGACGCATGTGACACATGCGATATTTGCATGTATAACACATGCATAGAAACACGCATGTGTAACGCATGTGTAAATTACACAGGCAAATTTTTGTTGACATGAAGTTAGATTAAATTTTTCACATGATTTTTACGTTAAATTATTCACGTGAAATTCACATGAAAAAAAAATAAAATTAAAACATTAAAATTGTTTATTAAAGTTTTATACCTTGCAAGACATGTATTCCATTGTAAATCTTAATTTACTTTAAGCATGTTAAAAACAATCTAATTTCATGTATGAGATACAAATTCACCTGAATTTTATGTATTCCAATATTTATTCCATTTTCTATTTGAAGAATTTAATCATTAAAGATGTTCACCTTTGTCTGAAGATTTTCCAAAAAAGGGGCGCATACAATCATCAAAAGATTAATACTGGTCTTTTTATTTGGCATAAATTATCTCCCTTGATAGTGGATTAGATGCAACTACAAAAAGTTTTATATTTGTCTCTTGTAGAGTCATAAGGGTGGAATTTGTACATATATATGAGTGTATACATCTTTGATTTCAAATTCCTATATACCTAGATTAATTTGAAGGACTTATATTGCCTTATCAGTAATATCTCAATGATTCTCGGATTAAACATTTTTCTAGATTTTATTAATGAAAAAAACAGGGCGATTAACTCACTAGCTGAATTTAAGTCCTTTGGTAATGTTTGTGAGTAAGAGCCCCAGTTTAAAAAATGTGGTTAATCTTTATAATTCTTAAACCAAATCTGGGAATACTATAACAGTTACACATATACTTAGCACATATATGTAATAGTAGTCTCAGAAAAAACAGGCGCTTCATACATGACAGTTAGTTATGGCACTTGATTATAGATTTGCATATCTTATTTAGGATTTTCTTATTTGTAACCCTTGTGTTATAAAAAATACTGAATGTATATACATTAACATGGTACATGTGAGGCTCAATTAATTTAAAAATTACCTGGTTTGGTTGTTCAAACAAACGTGACCAATTAACATTGCCAATACATGATTGTTGATCATTCTGATTATCTGTCCAAGTACAAAATTATGCTAACAAGAAAATACACATGAGCATATAGAAAGTACTTGAAAATGTTTCAGAGTGTAATATTTGAGGTCTGAGGTAATCTATCCTGTTCAATGCAGCTCATAAGGTTTAGGGGAAAGAAACACTACTATCATTTTTAAATCACGACAAACACTCTACATACTTCGTTCCGTACGGTACTGGATACCAATGGATTAAATTAGTAGTTAATTACATCCATAAATCCAATAAATTGAGAAAAGTCAAAATAATGAAAGACAAAAACAGCAGTAACCCGTTGGACTTACGATGACGTAAAACTAAAATTGTGCTAGTGACGGATCCAGCAATTTCCATAAGCAGTGGTTGATCTACAAATCTAAGCCTAAGAGGGAGGGCGCTCCGTTCATGCTTCAGTGATTCCTTATATAATCAACCAATTTTTTTTTTCTCAAAATGCATTTTTTTAATGGTTCCTTATTTGGGCATGTATATTTTAAAGTTGGTGTAAAGTGTAAGGGTTGGGCATTTTTTATGCTGTATTATCCCTATTAATTGTCTTTCATAAAATGATTGTATGGAACCAAAGTTATGTACTGATATATAATTACATGTGGGAATTGTCTGTAAAAATAAGACATGGACAATTCTCGTTTGTTGTATGTTAAGTTAGAATAACCTGACAGATTTCTTGTTGTAAACCAGATATAAGCCGGGCTATTCAATGAAATTTACAATACGACCGACACGATTTAAGGTGGTATGGGTGTCTTCCTCCATCTTGGATTGTAAAAAACATAGAATCAAAGGTCCAGATTTTCCATCAAGTTAGCAAAATTTGATGCAGGAATGCAGATGTTTAATGTACATTTTCATTTAAAAGTACCAATTTATAAGAATATAACTTCTAAATATTGATATTTTTGCAAATGTTAATTATTTTTGGTTGTTTCTTTTTTTTTATTAAATTGGCATTTTAAGGGGAGGTAACTCTAAAAAGTGCATGTTCTGAAGGATTCTGTATGGAATTCTCCTATTTTGTATTTTAGCCGGAAAAAAACGTACGGTGACCCTATCTTTTCTTTTGATATTCTCAAAGCAGTGTCTGAAAGCTATCTTTTCCTAAAGTATTTAACAATTCTATCATTTTGTTTAGTTTCTAATAAAAAAATGCTGTTTTTTTCCTGTATAATCCATACAAAATGTGTCATTTTGTCCCGTCCTGTAGCTTGAGAAAATGCGCGGTGACCTATCATTTTTATTATATTTTTCAACATGTATCAATAGATACAATGTTTTGGCAAAGTATGAACAAATTCTATCATTTTTATTTTAGACTCCCATACCACCTTAAGAACGACAAACAAGCAATTTTTATCCAAATGTTTCAACCAACAAAATTAAGGGAAGTGAGGGTTCAAAATTACCCAAAGGCTACGAATGAGTCTAAAATGACAACGAGTTTATGAATGACGGTCGACAAATGGAGACAAAAAGGCCACACCCAGCAGCTGCTTGCAGTTTGGTCTTGAAAAAAAGGAATTTAATATATCAGTTCTGCGAAACAGACATTCCAGTAACACATGCAAACCCCCGCCCCTAAAAAATTACGCCCGTTTTTGTATTCATCATGTTTATTTAATGCTAAATAGTTCTGTTGGAAATTTTCGTTTCTAATAGCAAAAAAGTGGACAAGATTATTGTTTTCAATCCAGATACGGCCAGAATTTTTGTTTTTAAAAGGCAAAAACCAGAGTCAGATTTGTTCTTTCAAATATCTCAGACTGCCTTCTCAAACAAATGGTTCGTTCTAGAGCTTATGATGACTGGGATCATCATTCAGCTATGTTATTTCTAGTTTAAAATAGACTGGGGCTTTTTGAGTATAACACATGTTTTCGGAGGTAAACTATATTGCTTTTCATAAAAGTGTAATAGAGTATAACTTTCTGTCTCGTGGAATTGTGAAATATAGAAGTCTGACAATACGTTCTTGCTCAATCCTGTGTCGCTTTGGAGATGTCATGATTGTCATCCTCAGTCTATCCATAATTTGAATTTCAAAATGACTGAGTGACGTTTTTACGGCGAACTGGTCAACTCCACCATAGCGAATCACATGACTTTGATATAATCAGTAAATACCAGCAAAAAACATCATTATAAGCAAAGAATTGTTTCATAAAAAATACACGGGAAATGGCAAAGTTCTGGAAGTCTTGAAGTCTTGTCTGATTAACTTCAGTTTTCAAAAAAAAAAATTCAAGCAAAGAGGGGCGTATGCCTTCTACGCCCTCCTGCTCCCACCCTCTGGATCCGCCACTGACAGTGATACTCAAATTGCAGACTCTTATTAGTAATAACAAAAATCTGTATTTTCTGTGACCTCATTTTGTAAAATATAGGTACATATATATTATTTATTACACTCTAACTGTCTTACAGTTACATTTAATTATTTTCTGATTTACAGTAATTCTCGTTTGTCAATTATCCAAACTTCACCATCATGCCCCCATCGGTACAGTTCTTTAATTATGAAATGAACAAAATGTGAATGAGTTATAAATAATAGATAAATGATTGAATATTCTTTATTTAGTAGTAAAAATTTTCTTTATTCTCCCTTTATTCTATAAACTAACTTTATAAGTAACTTTGTTTTTTGTCTTTATTTAAAATTCCCCATTCTAGATTCCGGCTCGGTTTATAACTCTCACATAATATGCGTAAAGGTGTCATACCACCAATTAAAAGTCCCTATCTGTTCAACCAAATTGCAATTTTCACAGCTTTTTAAATATTTTACTTTAAGTTTAACTTCATAGAAACCTGGTATATCCTGAATTATACATGTATCAGCTTTCTTCATGCCAATTTTCAACAGATGTTTAAAGTCATATAAAAAAGAAAAGGTCTTCCAAATAGAGGTACACCAAAAAAAATAACCCCTGGCTTTCTGGAAAGCTTAAATTAGTATACTATGGAGTGTATTAATCCTCAATTTTGAATGCAAACCCATAAACAAGTAAATTTTAGCTCAAAATAGTCTTAGTATATTTTTCTTTCACCAAAAGTTTCATTTTCTATGAACACATAGTCAAGACCAAGAAGAATATTTATATATATCAAAATAGAATGTGCACTAGATTAGAATTAACTTATCTAAAATATGCTAAAATTTCTGTGAATTTGTGTGATTGATGCTCAATTTACCTTCATTTCATTTTAGAAAAATTAATACGAATGCTCCATTCATATTATCTTCACATGAAAAATTTAACATGAATTTTATGTTAGAACTCAATGCACATTACATGAAATTTACCTGAACAAAATTTGCCTGTGTATATATATAGAAAACCCATGTGTAACACATTTAAATCACATAAGAACTTGGATACATGTCAACAATCATGGTAATTGGACAAATAGGAGGACATTTTGAAAAATATTTAATATAGGCACCATGCCTTTCACATGCAGTAATCATGCATGTATCACAGGTGTATTTCCTTACGCATGTATAATTCACGTGTGTGAATCATGCGTATCACATGCGTTTTTCATACATGTGTCACATGCGTGGCATGACACGTCCCTTTCACCTTCGTGTGACACCCATGTGAAACGCATGTGTCACGCATGTTTACATGTGTGGCATTTTTACCAGTGTATGTCAATATTATAAAATTCTTTGCACTGCCTTTTATATTGGAATCAAGTAATATCAATCATGCAACATTTTTTTGACGCATAACTTCATCGTTCAACATGCTCTAGTTGGCATCTGTTTTAATTAATACATGGTCAAGCAGACCCTCAACATGAACAATTAAAAGAGTTCTGATTTCACTGTTTAATATAATTTTGGGCAGTTTTTTATGTCTCAGCATGGTGTTCAGATGTGTCTAAGTACAAAATGGCAATATTTGAAATCAGAAATATAGTATCTATTTCAGTTCTTTTTCCCCAGTTTCATCTTTCAAAATGACTAAAACACACCAGCAAAATCGCGGGCATTTAGCAGAGGCGGATTTAGAGGGGACCCAGCCCCAACCCCCAATTTTTCTGTGAAAAATTTGGTTGATTTTATAGAGAATCACTGAAGCAAGACCGGAGCGGTCCCCTTTTTGGCAGTCAGTGGGCCGCCATTTCAGGATCCGCCACTGTTTAGTGCTTGATTGAAAGTATATATCTGTTTCAGAATGAATTTTCCTAAAAGATTTCATATTAAAAAAGATGTGGTATGATTGTCAATGTTACAACTGTCCCTAGACAATGCTAGAGACAAGACTGATACAGAAATTAACAACTATAGGTCAACGTACGGCCTTCAAAAATGAGCAAAGCCCATACTGCATAGTCAGCTATAAAGCCCGAAATGACAATGTAAAACAATAAAAACAACGAGAAATCTAACGGCCTTATATATGAACAAAATGACGGAAAACAAATATGTAACACACAAACAAACGACAACCACTTGATTACAGGCTCCTGACTTGGGACAGGCACATACATAAATAATGTGGCGAGGTTAAAGATGTCATGACTGTTGAATTTTAAGAGAGGCATCAAAAATCTGAGCCTGCAGGTACCATGGTGACAGGACAATTCTTATTAGTCCTCTCCCATTTTTTCAAAGTCCGTATTTTTTTTCATTTTGTTTTTTGTTTTTTTGTTTTCTGTTTTTGAGTACCAGACTGAGTATACTATGAACATAGATATACTAAATATAAGTAAATTTTCTATGTACTACAAATGCAAAGTTTAATCATTAGGCTACTATCCACGACAGTCACTTATATATTATATATCAGTGACCGAAGTTGATAAACCATAATTGATTGTAAATAATAATTTTAAACGAATACAAAAAAAAAGCGAAAATAATTGTTCTGTCCCCAAGTATTAAGAAAAACTTAAAACAGCCCTATATGGAAGACTTGTCTATGACTCAAAATTCAGTCCGATGACGGAAACAATATCCGGACGTCATTATTTTCGTCTTCCTCCCAAAATTCGGTTTCATTAAATTACTGTGTATATTGAGTGTTTAAGTTACAGTTGTAAACATTAAAGTTTTTTCTTTGATGATAAGTTCTTCGGTGGTTTATATGCACATTTCATTGCGCTCATGGAGTTTTACACAAAGGTATGATGCATTGTAGAGTTAGTATTGTTGCGTCATTTTCCTCAATGTTTCAAAAGAGGGACGAAAGATACCAAAGGGACAGTCAAACTCATAAATCTAAAACAAACTGACAACGCCATGGCTAAAAATGAAAAAGACAAACAGAAAAACAATAGTACACATGACACAACATAGAAAACTAAAGAATAAACAACACGAACCCCAACCAACAACTAGGGGTGATCTCAGGTGCTCCGGAAGGGTAAGCAGATCCTGCTCCACATGTGGCACCCGTCGTGTTGCTTATGTGATTACAAATCCGGTAAATAGTCTAATTCGGTAGGTCACATTCATGAAAGGGAAGGGGATTTTAGTTACGACGTAAGGAACATATCCGGTATCATTTGTGAAACGGTTATTCCATAACGGTCAACCAACTCGTGATGGCGTCCGTAAAATTTACGAAGGGATGATTTCAACTTCACCATTTGGAACTCTTGGTTTAATAGCTTCCTTGTGAGCATTAACCCTCTATCAGGAAAATCATGATAGGAAATGCAAGCACGGGAATATCGTATCAATTGGGAGATATATACCCCGTATGCAGGTGCTGCTGGAATGTATGTATAGGTGGCATTTTTGAGACATGTTACTATTTCCAAGCTTAGTAATGTTTATCGGTATTCTATTTTAGATATGGGCTGATCGCTTTAGTACAGAAATACGTTTTTATAACGAGAACAAATACAGCTACAGGTATCACATATCTTAGAAAAAAAAGTACTAAATTTGAATAGGGCCGATAGTTTTTCAATTGAGTGTATTCATATTTTCATTTCAGGGCCTTTATTTAGACAAACTAAGCTATGGATTGATAATTGTTTCATTGGTAATCCTGTTGCATTACATCTCCTTAAGCTTTTTAGTTTTATCGCCTCGCTCTTGGAAACAATCTTAATTTAAGATATCGTTGACCGTGTGGACCTGTATTGATTTCATTTTAGCCAGTTCAAGTCATATGACTGAAATCTTTTAACTTGGACTTTTTTTTTATTTTGAGTAGTCGTATGATATACACTCTTTAAGTTCGTATGATGACATGTATTTCTAAAATCCGCGTAACTATGTATTTGGTATTTATGAAGGAGGCATAATTTAAACGTTAAAAAGAAATAAGTAAAGTCGTGTTAAACAACATTAAACACTTTAACATGGTCCTACATATAATTGATAAGATGCACTAAACAACTATTTACCAATTATTGCTTCAAAGACTTCTCATATACACGTTCTCATCATGCACTATCCATAATATTGAGCTACTTATATCGTATGTGCAAAGAAAGCGTTATAGGTTGCATTTCTGCTGATATCGACAATAAGAACTCCTATTACTGCTAAAACTGAAAACTTTTACTATGAAATTTTGAAAAAAGAATATATTCTCAAAAGGAAAGTTTACATGCACTTCTATTTTTTCCGAAGATCAAACATTATACTGTACAGCATAGTTTTAACGTTTAAATGCCCGAACTGTTAAGAGTAAAAACTTACGCTTAAATTATGTACTACAAAATGTATCCGTGCCTTGACTTAATGATTTCCACAGATTTCAATATGACTGATATGCTTATACACAATTATTGGCTGCATTCCCAAGTTATGTCTCTACGAGATGAAACAGACTTGGGAACCATGAAGTAAACAAAGTTATTAAGCTATGAATAATTCTTATATGATTTGCATATCTATAAATAATAGAAATGGATTGGTCAATTACTTTTTCCCCCTAAGTTAACACTTCGATAAACCATGTTTTGTTCAACTACTTTTGTAACCTTCACTGTGATAATATTTCATTAAAAAGGAGCTTTTGAGGTAGATGATATTTCACTTTATATTCTGTTTCATTGATCGGACATTCGTAAGTTTAAAAAATTCAATAGAGCGACTATCTCCAAAGTAACGACACATCAGATCTATTACGTAGTCCCAATGTATTTGTTTAACTTTAAATTGTAGATATCACCTCATATCTATAGATTTAGAATTTTTGTATCATTATTTTTTTTTTCTGAGATTAGCAAATAATACTCTTTTCTTTGATATTTATAGATTATCGTTGATCATCTCAACCAGATTAATTTTCTCGCATGAGCCAGTACGACGACAGCGAGAAAAGCAATCGAGTTGCGATGACCAATGATAATAGGTTGATCGTTATCTGACCTATGAAGAAGATGTCAATTTGCTTAGCAACGCCTTAGTTTCTAGCAATAGTTCTCCATCTCAAGCGAGTAGTAGCATGATATGAAAAATTATCACAAAAAACGATCAAAGGAAAAATGCACAAAATAGCGATTAATCATAATACATGTGATGAATGATCAGTGATTCCTGTACACATACAATTCAGTTTGATTTTGTTTTTGTATTTTGTTTTTTAAAGAGGAGGTTCTTTGTATATTTCTGTCATGTTGTGAAATTGACATTGATCAGTTGATGTGTGTGTTTGATATCATTTTAGCATATATAACATCTCTTTTAATTTCTACGTGTTTTATCTTATATTTTTTGTTTTCAGTTTGTATGTCAGTTAATGTTCTCTTTCTCTTGTATCTTCAGTATCTAGGATTATAATGTATCTTACGAATGAACTCGCGAAGAACATACTTTCATTCTAATCCAATAAATAAGTAATTACAAGTGTTCTTGATTGACAGAAAGGTTAATTAATTCTGTTTGGAGTGTTTTGAGTTCTGTTTGGTACCTTCTGATTTGTCCAAACACCCTTACAATGTATGTGATCAGCATTTGGTCTTACTTTGTCTGGCGTTACATTCAACGAAAGTTGATGTCGTAGCGGTCAGTATGTCTAGTAAAAGAGGAACGAAAGACACCAAAGGGACAGTCAGACTCATAAATCTAAAACAAACTGACAACGTCATGGCTAAAAATGAAAAGGACAAACAACAACAGCACACACGACACAACATAGAAAACTAAAGAATAAAAACGCAAACCCTACCAAAAACTAGGGGTGATCTTAGGTGCTCAGGAAGGGTAAGTGACGTCCAGTGATTCTTTTTTTTTAGAGATATAATTACATATTGATCTTGTCATACCGCAACACGTTCAGGTAATAATGACTTCCATGAATGTATGGCGTAACTCAGATTGGCATTTCTCAGTCGTTGCAATATGGAGATGCAACATTTGATCACTGTTTAAGGAATGGGTATGGATTGAAAATACTGTTTCACGAAAAAAAATATCTATCAGTTTTAAATTTCGTGAGACTAAGAAAGGTATTTTTCTATCAACAAAGACAAATGAGAAAAGCATAAAAAGATGTGTTAGTTATATGAGTTATATGAGTATCAATGGTAATTTGTTAGAAAACATCAACTGTATGTGTGATGCGATTTCAAATCCTGATCGATACTAGGGATTATTTTATTTTACGAAAAGTTGAAATTCTACGCTTGCATTACCAGAAGTTGTCTGATAAACCTTAAAAATGCACGTATTGAATACCTGTACTGGTCAGATATGTGTTCTTTTGGTAATGCATTGACATGCGCTATAATTTATCATTGATATATTTAGCATTATTCAACAATTGTATATTAATATTTACTTCTTAAAGTTACATTTGTCAATAACTAGGAGAAATGTAAAGGTTTGGCTGACTCGGCTGTGATTTTTTATGTATCCGTTTTTATTCTGTAGCAAGTTACCGGTTTTATCATGTATATCTATTATATATTTTATATTTTATCATGTAAATCTATTAAATAGTCATTTTATGAAAATTTACTGTTTGCAAAAGTATGATTTATTCTAAATAATATGGATGTTCTTATCCCAAACAGAAAACCTAAGCCAAATTGGGCATATTTTTTTTGGTCCTCAATGCACTTCAACGTTGTATTTGTTTTGTCTTTCGAACTGTTGTCATCAGATCGTCACATGTTAATATTGTGTGGACGAAATGCGCGTCTGACGTATTAAATTATAAACCTGGTACTCTTTTTTAGCTATTATTTGCGTGTTTCTCTGTCCTATATGTTCTCCTCTTTAATTGTATTGTAGTCCTGTCATGTAATGTTGTCATGCAATGTTATATTTAAAATTGCAATAAAAACGGGAAGTTTGGTATTCCACAAAACAAGGCTCGACCCACCATTTTTCTATTAAAATGTCCCGTACCAAATGGCCATTGTTAAATTATTGTTCGTTTTTGTGTGTGTTACATCTAAATGTTGTGTTTCTGTTGTGTCGTAGTTCTCCTCTTATATTTGAAGTGTTTCTCTCAGTTTTAGTTTGTTACCCTGTTTTTTTTTTGTCTCAATCGATTGATGAAATTCGAACATCGGTATACTACTGTTGCCTTTATATTTTTGATTAAACTTTAAAGAGAATACGGCTTTGTGTTGTATTTATAAAATGGAACACGTAAAATTTTAATAGTTCTCAACGAGGTTCTGTCTCTTATGTATCCCGTCATACTTTGAACCGCCCTATTATTTTATTTATTATTATTACTTTAACTGTTAAGCCAGTTTTTGTTTTATCTATTTTGCGTGACTGTATTTATGCATCCCGTCATACTTTGAACGACAAAATTATTTCATGTCTACCTGTGCGAATTTCAAACGCGCAATTTTCACCAGTACTCAAAACCCTCCTTCCTTGATGGGTGCATTTTACATAGACAAATAAAATCGTATAATATAATCAAAATGAGGATGTTAATTTGATGTATGCCTTTTTATGCTTCTTCGTTACATTTGTTGTTTTTATAGTGGTTAAGATGATAACACAATGTTGACTGCTGTACCCCTATTTTTGACATTTTTACCTATTGTGTCTGTTTGTTTTGTTCACGCATCGGTGACAATATAATGGAATTTGATGCGACTGTCATACAAGTGAGAGGTTTAGCTAGCTATAAAACCAGGTTCAATCCACCATTTTCTACATTTGAAAATGCCTGTACCAAGTCAGGGATATGACAGTTCTTGTCCATTCATTTTTGATGCGTTTTGTTATTTGATTTTGCCATGTGATTATGGACTTTCCGAATTGATTTTCCTCTGAGTTCAGTATTTTTGTGATTTTACTTTCTCTAGGAAAATATTTAATATCGTTGACACTAAGATTGTGAAGGAATTTTGTTTCGCCTACCGGTGTGGACTTTAATCTTCGTTCGACTAAGTTTGTCTTTGCTAATACCTCACTTAACATGTTGAACATGATTTATCTTCATTATTACACACGAATTCTTAAAAAAATGCAGTCTTCTAAGAACAATGATCGATATCTTGTTAAATTGCACTGTTACAGAAGAAAACGCATAAAATTACCGTCTCAATTGTAATATTTGCGAATAGATATATTCATGTTTGCCTATTTGCCTTTCACATAGTCTCTAGATTATTTGTGTGTGTAATCGTATTCTCTTGTTTAATGCAAATAAATGAGGGGTTAACTTACATGTATGTTTAAATAGCATACTGCACTGAGCCATTTTTATAATACACGAAACATATATTGCTACGTACTTTTCTTTACTCTTTGATGAAATAAAATATATTAATAACAAAGAAAATTTGGTAAGGAATGATTATGGAACGGATTTCAAGACTGGCATGAATAAAATCTAAATTGCATTGTATTACAGTAAATTGCCGTACTCATCATTTGATAAAGCTTGGAGTAAAGAGTGTCTGTCGGATAACGCTACGAAGTATATACATGGAGGTAATTTATTTTATACGGTTATATTATTCTTTAATTTTAAGTACTATACAACCTGATAAAATACTTTACAGGGTCCCTTAACTTTTTAATGTTTCAGGATACACATATACTAGAATCGGTATCACTACATTTAGTTGGGATCCAAAGAATGTTGCACATAAACAAACATTCGTGTTTGTGTTCATGACATAAGTGACAATGCAAATGGTTAATTATATACTTGAATGAGAAAGTAAACTTACTTTCAAGATAAATATGCTTACATAGATATTTGATTAATATGATTTACCATGATTATTATCAACCATGTCAGAAGAAAGAAACAGATCGGAGTTCGTTATAGGTCTTTTAATCTATTCCTGATTTAAATTGTGGTAAATCTAGAACCCGTCAAATAATTTTACTTTAATTTATTCAATGCTGTAATTTCCCAAAAAAGTATCATTGTCAAAAAATAGATGAACACTTTGTTGGGTTAGGGGCTGAAGTAGGAAAATTCATTGCAAATGGTTTATTCGTGACCTTACTTTGACCTACAGTGGTTAATCTTTTCAAAATATAAGTTGGTTGGATAGTTGTTCCATTGGTAATTTCAATAGGAACTTCTATTTCATTCAAAGGTCAAAGCATAGGGATGTGCGGCAAATTTCCAACATGTTTATGCTCCAAACTTTTCAACTTATACTAAATATATGTACCACCCCTACATTCACGTTGGACCTTTTAGACAAATATTTGTTTTTCAGTTATTCGTGGGTCAATTCAGGCAAGGCATCTGATATTTTTTATATCATCAATTAACCGGTATTTTGGATATACCATTATACCTGTTGATTACATCAAGTTTATTTAGAAAATAACGTTTTGTATTTCAATTAATAAATTGATTGTTGCATTTCAGTGACTAATTTAAAAACTAAACTTTTACATATCTGTGAGGAAGCTTGCTGATACATTAACATATGAAGTTTAACAAGGTAATGATTATGCATCATGTTTTAAAAAAAAAACTCTTAAATTTACAATTCTAGATGAAAATCTTGAATCATCATCACAGTGTCATCCAAGTACAAAATCGGTGACTTCAATCTATGGAAGTGGGAGAAAAAGTTCTGGTAGTGTTCCAGTTTCTTGTAGTGAAAAAGAAGATGACGATTGTGAGTTGACCTGTTATAACGTTTTACAATCATAAAGTGTGTTCCCTATCTCTTATCTCTTAAATAGCTCCATATTTTAAATATAAGTTTTAAACTATCATTTCTTATACGTACACCAAATCAATTGCAACTTCAAATTCAATTTCAAACAGGTGTTAGCCACTTCAATTCTAAATCCTCTGATTACACCTTTACTACTTCTCCATTCACGTGTCATCCGTCTAGCCCGATATTACTGTTGACCGTAACACTGCCAATAACAGGTATTATGCAAGGGCTCGAACTATCATGATCCCAAATCCATCAAATGCTAGCATAACGTCGAAATACTGATTAACTCAGTCAAGTGTTATGCAAGCAAGTGAGTTAAACGGTTGAAGAAATATTTATAAATTTTTATAATAAGACGACGAGACAACTACAATATCATATAATATTCCTCGAATGTGATATCAAAAGAAAGCTTGTCACCAGGTTTGTACTTGTATAACAACAGAACAGCTCTCACATGTGTATCACCTGTGATCACCCCACAGCTTGTGGTTTGCGTTATTTAGTCTGTCGATTCCTTTTTTGAGGTATGTTCTATGTTGTTGTTTATTTATTATTATTACCTGTTTTCCCATGGCATTGTCTGTAAATTATCGTCTTATAAGGATTAATGTGTCTCTGGTCTCTTTCATCACTCGTTTGTCGAAATTGAACTCACCCGCCAATACAACTTATCATTATTGTATATATAAATGTAAAACAAATCACCGTCATATTGAGTAGCATTTAGTACCGTGATTTTGTCATAGTTTAGTTAAGATGAACATGTTTGTGTTAAGTTACTTCCCCGAACAATTGCCTCAGTTCTACAACATACAAACGACCAAATAAAAAGCAAATACGATTTTTGAATCTGCATTGTAATGTGTTGTCAAGAAATTAACAGAGAATACGCAGACTATCAAAATTGCTATGGTTTGGTTAAGGAATGACATGGTTGGGTTAAGTGTCTAGAAATTCGTTATGGTTTTGATCAATTTTGTCATGGTTTAGATGCAAATTATATTTCAGTATTTATAGCTTGTAATTAAATGAAGTTAGACAATTTACCAACTGACTAAAAAGGAAGAAAGGTTTTTTTAAACCAAAATTAGATGCTGTAATTGGCTCAGCGTACATTAAACAATGTAACTGCTCGCTTGCGACTTGTCCTTCTTATGCAATCCGTACAACTCTGAGTGTCTTGTAAAAGAACAAGGAATAAATGTGCACTCTTGTAATCATAAATACAAAATTATCATTTGACAAGTATCAGATTTTATAGGTGACTCATAAGTCCTTAATAGCTTAAATGAACATCACTTTAAGAAGACAAATTGGAAGACTTTACTTGTTTGTTTTTAATACCTTAGCTTAAAAAAAAATCATAACACAAACAGCCGTACATTGTCAGCTAATCTGCATGTTCGACAAAAGAAGTGTCCATAAGATTGACAAAGATTCTTTCCGCAATAAAAGAGGAACATAAAGCCGATATCACGCTTCCCATTTTTTACTTTTGGATACCAATACGGCATATTTTGTTACTAACAGTAATATTTAACAAAAAAATAAAACATGCTAGACAAAGGAACAAGTGATCAATATGCTGGGGTTCCTTATTCACAACATAATGTTGGTATTAGAGATAGACTTTATCACAAAATTTCGGCGTTTCTTTGTATCTTCATATGAGTCGCAGCTCCTTTAGACATTTGTAAAAAAAAACGTCCAAAGATGACAGAGCATTTAATTTTACATTCATATATACAAGGCAAAAATAGAAACCTCACCTTGTAAGATCATTTATATTTGTTATAACAAAAAAATTATAACAATCAGCTATTAAATAGAATAGCTAGCTAACTTTGTTTTAACGAGAACAATAACAAGTTTCCTCTATTTTATAAACTATTGCACATTTTTGGACAATTTTAACAGAACAAGTAGGAAAATTTTAACAGAACAAGTACAGAATTTAGGCTAACATTTCAATACCTTGTATGACCATCTCTTGTATTTATGACTGCCTGTCATCTCCTTCGCATTGAATCAATAAGACGTCGAATAAAGTTTAAAAGATGTTGTTCCGTTCCCTGAAAAGTGCTGTTTGGTTATTTCTGATACGCCCAAGTTCGTCCCAAAGATGTTCAAATCTGGAGACGTTGCCGACCATGTCAACACAGGACTATGGTTATTCTCCAAAAAGGTCATATAATTGTGAGCTACGTGACAATGGGCGTTATCCTGCGAAAAAAAAACTGGTTAAAACGATGTCTTCGGAGAAAGCGGAGATCAAATGAAGCAAGACTTTCGTCTGTATGCCTTGTTGCATTTATGTTACCAGTGCAAATTTTGAGTATTATTCCAACCCATATCATAATTCCGCCACAACCAAACCGATCTGTTTCCTGTACGCCCGCATCGGAATATCGTTCCTTGCGCTTCTGGTAGACCCTACATGACGCTCTGCCGTTGCTAAATTTTAAGTTGAAATTTAATTCATTGGTTTAAAGAACCTGTCTACATGTTTGCCGATTCCATCGAATTTGTACTCGGTTCCATTGAATTTGTACCATCCTGTGACGTTCAACGGACGACAAGCTCTTAGACCTAATTAATGCAATCGGCTACGAAATGTTTGAGCAGTTATTTTGTTGTTATGTCTTTCATGGGTTTTTCGAAGAATTGGTGACGCGTTTACAAATCTATTCCGGAGTTTAAGGATGCGGATGTGATTGTCTTAACGTAACATCTATTCACGTAGCCTGTCACTACGGTGGCGATCATTTGTCGTGCCAGTACCTCTCAGACTAGTCTTAAGCATGGTGATGGCCTTCTGGAGACATTAAAATGAGTTGCAACATGCACTTGAGTCATTCTTGCTGCCAACATCCATATAGCTTGTTCTCTCTCATTTTAGAGTAGACGGGGAATTGACTTATGTGTAACTTTTTAAATTTGTTAATGCAATTGTGTTTGACAAATGGATTACCAAAAGAGCTCGAATCCGTCTATATAGGTTGCAATTCTGTAAATATAAACAATGCGATGTCTCATAGGAATGTCCTTTGCGGCTAAAACTGTGACACGTTTACTATGAAGTTTGGTGAAAAAAATACCCCAGAACGGAATATTTATATGAACTACTGTTTTATTCAAAGGTCGAAATATATGACTTTGCGGAATATTTTCAACATATATATATAAATATCCTGAACTTCTTAGAGTTTAAACTTATACTAAAACTCTATACTTCCGTTAACTTCATTTATGAGCCTCCTTAGAAAAAAAATGTAGAAACTACCAACGTTTTCTATTCTGGTTACATTCCAAAGTGACATCTCTCCCATCTTGGAACCAGTATATTTAAAATGTTTAACAAATTAACAAATTTATGAATATTATATATCTCCCAAAAAGAGGCGTGGTTTGGGAATCAGATGTATTTACAGTGCAACCTTATACAGGTAAACTTTTTAAATGGTTATTTCTTTGAAATCAGAAGATCACGTAATTCATTACCAATATTTTAACAAATGAGATATATAAATCATTCAGGTTACTAGTTCTACTCTACTGATATATGTATACTTCGAATTCGAAGCCAATGTAACGTTTTTTGTTTTTTTTGTGTAGTATATACTGTTCTTTCCGTTAGCAATTCAGATTTTTTTGAATGGATCCCATTAATATATTCCCCAGAACTAGAAATCATGTTTTCAAATACGCCACTTTATATTTGTATTACCCCTGATCAAAAGGATGTTGCCTGGTGACGTTGGTTTTTGTCTGACATAGCAATATTGAATGCCTTTCTAGCTCCTACCTATCATTGATATTTTTTACTTATTGTGTCTATGTTGTCCACACATCGTTGTCAATATAAAGGAGTTGTAGGACACTGTCATACAAGTCTGATGTTTAGCTAGCTATAAAACCAGATTTAATCCACCATTGTTTACATAAAAAATGTTTTTACCAAGTCCGAAATATAACAGTTGTAATGCGTTTATTTGATTAGTTTGAGGTTTTGATTTTGATATTTGATTAGGAATTTTCCGTTTGAAATTTCATCTGGGTTCAGTTATTTTGAGGGTTGATACCCGATATGGAAAAGACAGTTTTAATCGTTGTATCACATAGTTAACTTCAGCAGAAAAGAGAGAAAAGTGTCAATTATAACAATTTAATGAAACATAAAAGGTACAATCTTAAACATTTTATCACAAACGTGTCGTTATGGATGCGTTAAAGTCACGTCATTTGGAATCAGGACACAATAACCAATAACTCTTTTTTGCCCCGGGCAATTTTGATGTTAATACATATGCAAAACCCGATGTATTTATAACAAATATGTGAAAAGTAATTGTACAGCCTTCAAACATAAACAAAAAGATGTATAAAAATGTTCTTTAAAGTAATGTAGAACTGCAACTGACATCGAAAAGGACGCTTAGTTAACGAGTATAATGGTCCGGAATAACACACGGCTGTAAATTGTTTTAAATGATAGAATAATATCTATATTTTAATTTCTGTCGGGTAGTAAAACGTTTCTATGGTCACATTTTTGTATTTTATCCCTTTAATGGGGGTACCCCTCAATTTACGGTTTTGGGTAGTTACCTTAAAATCCAAAAATATAATTTTTGGTTAAATTTTCCGCTATTTTCGTAAATATTTTCTATGCACATATCAACAAGGATCATCGGAATGATGAAGACATAAATAAAATACCATCTCCAAGTAAAACTTTCAAACTTTAAGTTGGCTGTTTTTTAGATAGAAATTTAACGCGTTTTTCTTTGAAAACGAGAAAACATATGATTCAAAAACAGTATTTGACATTTGAGTGGACAAAACATATTATTGCAATACTGCATGCAAATTTTGTTGGGCAAATTCCAAACAATTTTGTCAAAAACTCAAAAATAAAAGTATCATTTGTACCTTTTTTAATTACGGAAATTGCCTATCCGTCAATCAGCTCCACCATTCATTTTTTCCTTCACAATCAATTTGATAGTTTCGATGTGATTATGTAGATTTTGTAGGAGACTTTAATTTATTTTTGAGTGATTTGAATATATGTAGTAGTTCGTTCGTATATTTTCTGTAAATAAGTGTTGGTTGCTTAACGTCCAGTGGCAAATAATTCTGCATGTTCAGGACGAGAACAAGTTAACAATAAAAACAATAAGCAGGTTTTGTCATAATAGGGGCCATTCGGGATGATGATCGGGAAAATTTAAATTGGCACACGAAAATGATGGTATATTGGAGAGGGACGAAAGATACCAAAGGGACAGTCAAACTCATAAATCTAAAACAAACTGACAACGCCATGGCTAAAAATAAAAAAGACAAACAGAAAAACAATAGTACACACTACACAACATAGAAAACTAAAGAATAAACAACACGAACCCCACCAAAAACTAGGGGTGATCTCAGGTGCTCCGGAAAGGTAAGCAGATCCTGCTCCACATGTGGCACCCGTCGTGTTGCTTATGTGATTACAAATCCGGTAAATAGTCTAATTCGGTAGGTCACATTCATGAAAGGGAAGGGGATTGTAGTTACGACGTAAGGAACATATCCGATATCATTTGTGAAACGGTTATTCCATAACGGTCAACCAACTCGTGATGGCGTCCGTAATTAGGACAGCAATTTTAAATTGCAACATGACACCTACGGACCCTCAAAGAGTTGATTCAAGGGTTTTTAAAGTGCAAAGAACGTGACACTCCCTTTACACGAGGCATCGGATTTAACGGCCCCATTCTGACCGGACGTGACTGCGAATTTGATACATCCCGCACAGCCAAACGGACGCCCTCTTCGTTTTACTGCCTGTCGGGAGAAGACCAAGTGACCATATTTCGTTTCCCCAGTCACCCTTGGGGAACTTTAAATTAAAAACAACAGAAATCCATATATGTGATCAAACTGATCGACATGTATCCTCACAACCTGACACTTTTATACGATCTCGCGCTCAGTTTCGTCCTTATATTACTCAATTTATTTCACTTGACTGGGCGGAGTTTAACCGGTTCGCTCATAATAAACTAGTCCATCTATAGATAGATGTTTTAGAATAAACTCATCAATGAAGTGTCCAGTCATTATTTTGTAAATTTCTTTGATAGGTGATAAGAAATCAGTTATAATTATAACGGCAATCATTATTATCACACACATCTTCAAATATACTGTCCTTATGCAAATATAAACGTAAGCTCCGCCCGATCAGTTGAAATAAGATTGGTAATAGTTTGGATATGAAAACAGGGTTTTTGTGTAAAAGAAAAAATCTTTACAAAAAAAAACAGAAAACAACGCAAAACCGAGTCCTCTAAACGTGTTGACAGTCTTTTAAGTTGTGCTTGATAATGTGAGTAATCATTTATCCATGCAAAACCAAGTACATTTGTACTTATTGAAGTCAACACCTGTGCAATTAAGTAAAACAGCTAAATTAGAATTTGAACTTGCTGTCAGTTCATTAATAACGATTGTTATCGATGTGATTTGTTCTTCTATAAGAAAAAGCCTTTCTCATGTAGCACATCCTCTATATATACCGATCACTTTTACCCAAGATTGTCTCTGATGCTTACCAAACTGCCAAACTCCCGAACTAACTAGATATTATGACAACTTACAATTCAGACACATTGGGGCCAAGGGATATGAAATATAGAGTTTAGCTCTGAACTCAATTAAGGAGATGCCATATCTGCTGCAGGAAAATTGAAGTCTATGTTAAGACTTTCAGAATAACATCAAGGTGTGTCTGAAAATATGAAGGATACATTAAAAGAAGAACAATTACTTCACCCTGCCACCAGTGCTTTTATGACCTATGTCCTTGTTTTGGTATTTCTATGGAAATGATGCCCGCATAGCTTGTAAATAGATATAGGAAGATGTGGTATGAGTGCCAATGATACAACACACCATCCAAATCACAATTTATAAAAGTAAACCATTATAGGTCACGGTCCGGTCTTCAACACGGAGCTTAGGCTCGAAAGTTCATTTGTTAGTAAATTGAAGAAAAATAACACAAAGGCACTTCTGAACCGTATATTGTTCCTAAAGATAACAAACATTCATAAATGTATGGCTATTACAAAATCAATCGTTTCTGTAACAACATTCGCCCTATTACATTTGGGATTGGCAGTGCAGATACATCATGCATATGCATATGGAAATATGGGTCACGAACATTGATCGAAACTGTGTACTCACATTTCTTTTGTGTTTCCTATGCCAAGGTTAGACTATATCTGACGAGTTCGACCGAATCATGACGGTATTTACGCTCCAGATAGCATTTGTACTCAAAAACTGTGTTTGCTTTGAACAAACTCTGTCCTGCGACGAACTTGTTTTTATAAAAAAGGGAAGTGTCTTCTAATGCTAATACGCGTACTTAATCCGCATATGATGACTAAGATATTGATTCGTGTCCCTATTTTATTAATACTTGAGCTATTGTGTGTCGCTTTCAAAAGTTATATAAGGATCATGACTGATTTTGAATTACAACATTAGAAAATTGGCATTGCATTGTATAATTTTTCATCCTTCCCTTAAATAATTAATGAGTTTTTATCCCACTAAAAAAATGTTCATGCACCAAACTGACTTTGTTGTTCACTCATTTATTTTTTTAAACCTCGTATTCACCTCGGGTGACTATAAGAATAAGAATAAGAATAAGAATACTTTATTAATCCAATTATGGACCCTTGCGGGTTTTAAATTTCATACAATGATTGCAATGATTTGTTATAACAATGAAATAATAAAATGAAATACATGACAATAGAACTCTGAACAGTTATTGCATGCACATGGAATAGAAAGTAATATGGGAGACAATCAATCAATTTCTGTAAGGATTATTCCCCTTTAAACAGATATGGTGTTTTGAGTTGCATACAAATGATATGCAGCCCCAACTGATTAGATATAAGGGTATTTTTCTCCCATGTACACACAGCAACCAATTACTAGATATTTATGTATATAATTATATTTTTTGACAATTGCAGGAATATGATAAGCACCTTAGAGTTTTACTGCAGTTTGTTTATAAGCATTTACATAATAATAGAAGAAATATGCATACACATAGAGAAATGTGCACTTAAATTAAATTTTTGAATTTAAAATATATATATATAGATAAACTAAAAGAGATTTAGCCATTAACAGAATTTGTGGATCTCAATTGAAAACTCTGGATAAGAAAAATGCATAACTTTTTCAGTATTTGTTGATCTTCAGTGGTCATTAACCATAAAAATTTAGATTTGCAGTCCAAGTTATTGAAATTCTGACAGTGTTCATGAGCTTGTGCAAACAGTGATTCTCTACATTGATTATACAATGGACAGTTAATTAAAAAATGAAACTCATCTTCAATATCATTATGAGAACAAAAATTACAAGTCCTCTGTGACCTTTCTATAGGTTTGTTCTTATGTCGCTCTTTTTCTACTCTCAATTGGTGAGCACTTATGCGAAATTTACATAAAATTTGTCTTGATTGAAAACTTTGAATATCAAGATATTTTTCCCTTTGTAAATTACTTTTATGAGAAAAATATGTATCTAGCTTTCCATTAACATTATCTTTATCATTGAACCATGCTTTTAAAAATAATGTCTTTAACTTTTTCATAATAAGTTGTTTTAATCTATTAATTGAATAATCAATACAATATGTTTCTTTCAATTCAAGCTTTTGTAAAATAAATTTAACAGAGGAATACCATGTTATAGTGTTATTTTCATGCATATCTTTGTTACATAAAAACGCTTCTTTCAATAAATTTGAGTTACAATGATGTAATCTATGCAGATAGCTTATCATAGATATAACAATATTAAAATATATAGGAAATCTACCTAATTCTGATTGTACAGTAACATTTGTACTTTTATTATTTAAGCCTAGAATATGCTTACAGAACTTTAAGTTCATTTTATCAGCAACATTATTCTGGTATATTTTTTCAAGCACATTTGTAGCATCTTTTTTACAGGAAGCAGAGTTGGTTTTAAACATTTCCCATATCTCTGAGCCATACAAAATAATAGGTTTAATGGTATGGTCAAACAGATGTAAATTTGTTTTAATACTAGCATCTGAGCCAGATAAACATCTATTAAGTTTATATGAAGCTTTTAAAGATTTATTAAATAAGTCTTCTTTTGCATAATTAAATAGGCCACTTGACTGGAATATAACTCCAAGGTATTTATATTTGAAAACAGTTTCAATTAATTCACTTTTAAAATAAAATTGTTCTTTTATGTGGCGTCCACTTTTATTAGAGATTAAGACTTTAGTTTTTTTTTAAGTTTACATTAAAGCACCAGGTATCACAGTATGATTCCAATGCCTTCAAGCGCTTTTGAAGTCCATCTGCAGAATCAGAAAATACAATGACATCATCTGCATACATAAGACAGTCTATGCGACTAGTGCTGAGTTTTACACTATCAGGACAATTTAGTAAACAGTTAGGTAGATCATTTATGAATAGATTAAAAAGGGCAGGGCTTAAAACATCCCCTTGTCTTACCCCAATATAAGAGTTAAAACATGGACCTAGTTTGTTATCAACTTTTACTCTTAAATTATTAAGTGTATACATGTGTTTAATTAACTGGTAAAATTTTCCCCCAATGTCTGACTTGAGCATTTTGATAAGAATACCTGGGTGTATCACAGTATCAAAAGCTCTTTTAAAGTCAATAAAACAAGCATAAAATTTACTTCCCTTACAGTTAGTATATTTATCAATTAAGCATTTGAGGATAAACATGTGATCTGTTGTCCTTGATTTATTTCTGAACCCAGCTTGGCAATCAGTCAAAATATTTCTCTCATCTAAATGTTTAGAAAGTCTTGTATTTAACACAACATTACATAACTTTCCAATACAAGAATTTATAGCTATACCTCTGTAATTTTCAGGGTTATTTATATCTCCTGATTTATGTATAGGTATACAGTATCCTTCACACCATAGCTTTGGATATGTACTATGAGCAAATATTAAATTAAAAAGTTTATTAATGCAGCCTATAAGGGCTGTTTGTCCAGCTTTAAGCATGTCGTTTAGTATCAGGTCCAGACCACATGCATTTCCAGGTTTTAAGTTGGTAATTGCTTTAAATATTTCTTGATTAGTCACTTTATAGTCTAATACATTTGACATGTTCTCTTTTTCTAAATCAACAAGCATGTTATTTAATAGGTTTATTTTTGATTTATTGGTATCAGATAGAGAATTTAAATCTTGGAAGTATTTTGTCCATGTGGAGTTATTTATAGAAGTTTCTGGGGTGTCCCTAGTTTCTTCTGTTTCCCCCTTTAGTTTATTTACAAGGTTCCAGTATTCCTTTGGATTCTTAGCTATTAGATTATCAAGCTGTTTAACAATTTTTGATTTAAACTCCTTTCTTTTATATTTTTTTAACTTTTTGAATTCTCTATAATGTTTAAAATAGTTATTTCTAATATTAATATTATATGGATTTTCAGACATATGCTTAGCCTTAATGTTTAATTCTCTCCTTTTATTGTAAAGATCTTGATCATACCATTTTTTCTTATTAATAGTTTTCTTTTTATATTTATTAGATTTGAATTTGAGTGACATTTTTGCTGCTTTAATAATAATATTCTGCAGGTCAGTAGCAGCAGAGTTTATGTTTGATTTATCTTGATAATTGTTAGTTAGAAAAACATTAATATCAAGTTTACAAGATGGGTGACATAGAGCATCCTGAAGTTTTTCCTTTGAGCAGTCGGTCCATTTAAATTTACCTGGAAAATTTTTAGTACTTTCATTCTTATTTATAAAAACAGGACAATATGAGGCAAGCAGCATACATGATACCTTACAATGGCAATCTGAAAAACAGGGAATAAAATTTGATACTTTACAATTCAAAGTATGTTGAATCAAATCTTCCGACATAATAATATAATCTACCACACTTGTGCCATTAGGTTTAAAACAAGTAAAATTACCATTTGAATCACCCAACATACGGCCATTCAGTATTCTGAGTTTTAAAGTAATACATAGTTGAAGTAATTGCTTGCCTCTAGCATCAACTTTATTATCACAACTATTCCTTTTCTGTAACCCAATATCATATTCATATTCTTCATCGTCCATTGCAAATGGATCATATGTATCATTTTCTATAAAATCTAATTCTGACCCAGTCCTTGCATTAAAGTCTCCACATAGAACTATGTGACCCCTCTCAGCATAATAATTTGTTATATCTTTTTCTATAGTTTCTAATGGGTCATCATCTGACTGAAATATATAACTAGATGATGCTGGGATAATGTATGCCAAACACAAGAAAATATTTTTGGCGAAATTAAAGAATTTTTTATCCAATTTGACCCATTGATAGTCTAAGCTTGTATTATTATGTGTTATAATTGCTCTGTCCAGAATTTGCAAATATACAGTATGTATTTATCTATAACTAGATACTAATTTTCACAAAATAAACAACCTTTAAGATGCAAAATTAAAAACACTGTTTCAGCGCTTGAATTTTGTTTTTTTCAAAGATATAAAAATATTGAAATAATTTGATAAACTGGTGTTTCATACTTTAGAAAATAATTCTGTAATATACTATAGTGAAACACTATACACAATATGAAAGTTTATGGATGTGAAAAGGTCAAGGATACTTCTTCTTTTGCTATGTCTTAAATGGAAAAAAATCAAAAGGTTCCAAATCCACGCCATTTTGTAATGGCAGCTTTTCATATAAGTAGTCAAATTTGTCGTTTAAACATCGTTTATAGCATATGCTTATGATTGAATCGTTTGTGTAGCATTCTATTGAATAAATGTCAGAATATTTCTCCTTTTTGTCTTTGTGGTTGAAATATTGATATTTTTAGGTCTGACCTTTGACCTCAATTTCACAAAAGTGTGACCACTCTGGATTTTAACGACCCAACTTTTCTTTTTGTACACGTTTTCCTCTTTCCATCGATAAATATTTGAGTTAGTAAATCACTCAAATATGAGGTCAACTCCTTAATGGAAGAAGAAATAATTTATGTGTGTGTTCTTCCGGACCATTTAAGTTTCAAAAAAATCAACTCTGGTTGCAGTACTAATGGAATATATATTGTCGCTTGTAGATCAATTGCAAAAGGTTAAATCAAATATCAAAATGTTCTTAGTATTGTTCAATGTTTTTTCATTGTGATATTTTGTTCTCTATTTTCCAATTGTAGTTGAAGACTATGTTGATGCATTATCATCAAATTCTTATTCAAGTAGACAATCGATGACGTCCCTTCAAGGATATGAAATTGAAGGATCTGATAAAGCATGTAAAGATTCCACTTTTAAGTCTTCAGATTTACAAGTTGGTGGTTAGTTTTGTTATTTCATGCTGTGAAAACTGTTTACAATCATATAGTATTTTTTGTGTATCAAAAGGTAATGCTCGATATATGATGTGTCTCTCCAGAACTATAAGTAACGTGCATCTAGTTGCCCACTATAAATCCTAAACCTATAGCTATATATAGCAAGCTTGATTGACCTTAAATACAATATACTCTAATTGAAGTCACGACTAGTTATAATAAGGTATATGTTTTAATGAAGATGATATAAATAGTTATCAAAGGTACCAGGATTATAATTTAGTACGCCAGACGCGCGTTTCGTCTACACAAGACTCATCAGTGACGCTCTTATCAAAATATTAAACATGATCAACAAGGATGTGTATGCTAATGAAATAGTATTGATATACGAAGATAGTATGAGTTTTTACAAGGCATGAGTTGTCCCAAGAGTGCCAATGGACAACTCTCCACTCAACTCCTGTAATAAAAGAAAAACATACTATTATATGATATATGATATAAAGCTTAGTTAAAAGATGGACTTTACCATCCTATTATATAGAGCTTTTTCTTTAAAATGGGGATCGTACTTATACATTTTGTTCTGTGATATATAATAATCATAATTTTATGTGGAACCACACCGATTCTGTTAAGAGATACACTGCAGATGATCTTGTCAAAATGTTTTTTTTTCCTAAATAATGATACATTTATAAAGTTATGTACAGTCAAAAATAATTGTTTACTTCTTTTGTTGATTCAACGTCTGTTTTTACAAATATAATTTCTTTTTGGCTCTGTTATCTCCGTGGTTTGTTTATATTTTGTGTACTTTGATTTAGTTTAAGTCCTGTGTGATACGATGTAAGTATGTTGTATGTATAGCATTTGTTTAACCATGAAAGGTATGTAATGTTGATAAGATAATACTTTTTTTTAATTTTATTTTACATGTTTAAGTAGGTAGACGACCATTACCAACCCCACCGTCATCTCCAAAATATCATCGAAAAACGACAACGGGAAAGGAACACATTAACAAGAGCAAGTATCTGTTTGGCAAAACTTTTTGATTGTATATTATGTATTAACTTCACATAAAGATAAGTTGGAATCATCCCTTCGTAAATTTTACGGACGCCATCACGAGTTGGTTGACCGTTATGGAATAACCGTTTCACAAATGATATCGGATATGTTCCTTACGTCGTAACTACAATCCCCTTTCCTTTCATGAATGTGACCTACCGAATTAGACTATTTACCGGATTTGTAATCACATAAGCAACACGACGGGTGCCACATGTGGAGCAGGATCTGCTTACCCTTCCGGAGCACCTGAGATCACCCCTAGTTTTTGATGGGGTTCGTGTTGTTTATTCTTTAGTTTTCTATGTTGTGTCATGTGTACTATTTTTTTCTGTTTGTCTTTTTCATTTTTAGCCATGGCGCTGTCAGTTTGTTTTAGATTTATGAGTTTGACTGTCCCTTTGGTATCTTTCGTCCCTCTTTTGGAACCTGTTCAAGCACTCTAGGTATTTTTATTATTAAGCTTTCCAAAACAATTTCAGAAAGTTGACAAAAGCATGCAAATAAACTTCACATGTAGTAAAGCAGACGAAGATTTGGTTTTTTTCTGAGATGCTGAAGGCGTAATGACGAGTATGTTCTAGATCAGACCTATGGACAGGCCTTCTTTTAATCAGTTCTGAACTGCATTTGTCAATTTTTTTTCTGTCGATTATGTCTTGCAATTATTATATTCGACTCGCATTTTTTTGTTTAGCTGCGAATAAAACAGCTGCAAATAATTGAAAGAATAAATTATGTTGATTTGTATGTTTGTTAAGTGTTTGTCTTATCTTCATATTATATCCAGCCTAATTGTTAGATTTGTTGTTTTATATCCCGTTCCGAAGTATCTGTCATACGAGCCGTGAAGAATTTCGCATGCCTTTTACTACCCGGTCAGGCTGGGTTAATATTTCATGCCCTGATCTAAGGTACATCCACTGTCATTTTAAACACCAAACGTTACCTGAATGTTGCATCATTTGCTAAAGACGGTTTGCTAATTGTTCACGTTGTGATCCCCTAGCTCCTCCCAACAAATTGATCATTGTTTCAAGTAACAGTCTTGACGAACTGCTCTACATTAAGTAAGACCATCCGTCAAAACACCAATAAAGTCTCCTCTTAAAACGACACTTTTACGCTCAAGATATGCCAAAAAAATACCAAAGGAAGCGGAACAGGTTAGTAACTCCTGTCACACATGCGCGTCTTTCAAACGATTCCATTCGTGCCTCGTCGAACAGTCTCCGGAAGACCCATCGTGATCGTGCTTGGTTGACATATCTTACGTGACCGATGTTCTTACGCACAACCGTCAACTCATTTGGTCGTCAGTCGGGGAAAACATCGTACACTAGTACGTGCTTTATCAAAGACGAAAAACTAGGTATATTGCGTGATGGGTTTATACACTATTAATACATTTAAAGCCTTTAAACGGTCCCAGTGTTCTCAATCGAGTTGATCCGGTCCCAGATTTTTTTGTTTTAATTGACGACACCTATCTTAAGCAGCTCAATTGAAATTGGCTGCGTAAAAAATCAGAACAAAATTCAAGTTGCTGTTTAAGGGATTTCTGAGCTTGAAGACGAATTACTTCGTGAAGAGCTCAATCAGCAACACTAGTTATTGCTACCACGAGACTTAATTCAAGGCTTCGTCAGCGTGGATTGCCCTCCTGCGAGCTATAGACTCAAAGTAATATGTTAACGCATGAAGATTTGCCAATTTCTGACATGAACCTAATTTTCGCACAACACGAGGCCCGAAATCACGGAATCAGCGAAATTTCTTATTGCAGTAGACCGGTTGTTTCTGATGTTTCTGTATAGAATTATAGGGTTTGATTGACCATTATACCTACAAGTCAAAATTCCAATTAAGAGATCGGTTCCTAGTCGGTGATGGTGAATAAATACTCAAGTATAACGATATTTCTGATTTTTTTTACACTACAATTTACTACATTTGTACTAAAAACAGTCTTCTTTCGATAAATTTGATTTGTTTAACACTCAAAAAATTGAAGGTAAAACCGAATACTGATCTACCTTCTTATTTACATTACCTTTGAACATCCGATGGAAAGTATTAAGGGAAACAAGAGATATACATAAACTATATTTAATAGTGAGAGTACACATTGGAGACACCTTCTTGGTTACACTCACTCGGCTAAACTTTCTTCAAAATAGGTATCATAGCAAGTACATATGTCTGAGAACTGTAAGACAATTTTATCAGACTGCCCTGTTATAGTTTACAATATGGTATCTGAAAAAAGAACACATTCGTCACATCCTATGGTGACTGTCATGAAAAAGTGAACCGTGTCAAGTTCAATTCTCAAGCTATTATAAAATTTGTTGTTTAATTTTATCTTTCCAATTAAACTATTCTGATAAGTGTTTTGTACCTTAGGTAATTTAATTCATGTTTAAACCATACATTTATGTAATAGAGCATTTAATAATGACATGATATAATTATTGGTTACCTGATTTGCACATATAAATAAAGAGCTATTTTTGATGATACATAGAAGACACTTTACTATCTACACATTACCGTTACTGATAATTGACAAAAGAGATGATTTCAGCTTTCCAAATTGTGAACTTTCCATTTCTAAGTAGCAACATTGCAGCAGCATATGCATACGGTGTATATATCTCCCAATTGATACGATATTCCCGTGTTTGCATTTCCTATTATGATTTTCTTGATAGAGGATTGTTGCTCACAAGGAAGCTTTTAAATCAAGAGTTCCAAACGGTGAAGTTGAAATCATCTCTTAGTAAATTTTATGGACGCCATAATGAGTTTGTAACTAAAATCCCCTTCCCTTTCATAACTGTGACTTACTGATATAGACGATTTACCGGATTTGTTATCTCATAAGCAGCACGACGGGTGCCACATGTGCAGAAGGATCTACTTATCCTTCCGGGGCACCTGGTATCAACCCTAACTTGTTGTGGGGTTCGTGTTGTGTATTCTTTAGTTTTCTATGTTGTGTCATGTGTACTATTGTTTGTCTGTTTGTCCTTTTTATTTTTAGCCATGGCGTTCTCAGTTTATTTTCGATTGATGAGTTTGACTGTCCCTCTGGCATCTTTCGTCCCTCTTTTAAAACTTTAAATGCTACCCTTTGGAAGCACCTGCAATCACCCCAAGTTGTTGGTCGAGCTGTGTAGATCAGTCGTATGCATTATATATTGTGTTTTGTTTACTATTGTTGTCTGATGTTGTTTTTTTTTTCTATTTAAAATTTGTCAGTTTATCTACGACTTCTGAATTTGAGTGTCCCTCTGTTATCTTTCACCCCTTTTTAATCGCTGCTGGATAACTCGAATTTAAAAAAAACTCGGCCTATCATTATTTATTTGCAGAAATACACTGAACAAACTCGAAATACGATACATAGATTCTATGGTTAACGGTTATTTTCTGACTAAAAAAAAAACAAAATTGATCTTTGCAGAATTATTAAGGGATTAACTTATATTTGAATATTATAGCGAGTTTCTCGTTTGTATGAACTTAGATGGTTTAAAGATCAAGGCGAGTGTGCATGTGTGTATTGTGCTTAAACCAAAGTGTTCATAGTTAGTATATAGTTTTTTACACCACTGGGTCGATGCCACTACTGGTGGACGTTTCGTCCCCGAGGGTATCACCAGCCCAGTAGTCAGCACTTCGGTGTTGACATGAATATCAATTATATGGTCATTTTATAAATTTTCTGTTTACAAAACTTTGAATTTTTCGAAAAACTAAGGATTTTCTTACCCCAGGAGTAGATTACCTTAGCCATATTTGGCACAACTTTTAGGAATTTTTGATCCTCAATGCTCTTCAACTTTGTATTTATTTGGCTTTTTAACTATTTTGATCTGAGCGTCACTGATGAGTCTTATGTAGACGAAACGCGCGTCTGGCGTATAAAATTATAATCCTGGTACTTTTGATAACTATTATGTATATAAACATATATATTTTTTTTTTATTTGATGTTAATATTTGAACTTTACAAAAAATCAATTTTCAAATTATTAAACATGTTGAATATATTGATATTTTAGAAACACAATGGTATCCCACATTTCCACGTTTGAAATTTGAAGAGAGTGATATAGGCATGTATATGTTTCTCTATTTTTTCTGTAGTTTATCTTTTGTTAATCAAACATGTAAATACCAATCCGTATAGTGCGCCGGTCACATTTGTTTAATGATTGTCGAAACCTTGCTTAACTTCCTTACATTCAACAGTTTGAAATATTCTAACTTATTGTTATTTGTACGTTAAACGATGTAACAAATTAGTTCAGGTCTCATTATAACTATGAATTTACGCACTTCGTATCATAGTTCTGTTTACTGTGCAACTTCTAGTCTTGGTATTTGATAAGGGAATTTCCGTTTGAACTTTCCTGAGTGCAGTCATTTTGTTAATTGATTTTTTGTTATGCATATTATCACGTTGTGATATATTAACGCCGCTACATGCACTATGTTACTGATTACCAATAGATAATCAATAATTTTGGGTTTACAAATGAAATACAAGATGCATTTGTTCCTATTAGTATTAAATAGCCTTATATCACTTCCTTTTATATAGATTGATGTAATGTATGCCATGTTTGCTTACCAGATAAATATATAGTTTCTATGAAGAAAGATAAACAATTATTCTACTCTACAAACGATAGTCTTCAGTGTGCATGGTAGGGAAAGAATAACAAAAAACTCAACAGCATACTGACGTGGAATAATATTCCAAAACGTAAAAAAAAATACTTGAGAAGACGTCATTTAGTTGATCCATTTGAACAATATTTACAGTAAAGCTAGTAGATTCTGTGAATTTTTAATTCAATATAAATTGATGAACACATCTACCAGCCACAACCGCTTGTTCTTTGGTTGGATGTCATTTATATCAGTTTTATATGTTGTAATGTTATCCTTAATATAACCCTGGGTACCATACAAATGTGTCCATTGATCTCTTGAGATGACAACGCGTGCTTTTTAGTACAATCATCCCATTTTTTATTGTTTTTTTTTTTTTTTTCGTTATAATTTGTTGTTACTGTGCATCGTATGGGAGATGTTCGTTGTTATTCTGCGGATTATATGTTGTAAAGTCACGAAGTGTTGTCGTTTTCGCGTGTTTTACATTTCCATGTAATCGGGAGGTTTGGCTAACATCAAAACCATGTGAAACCAATCATGTTTCTCACAATACCATATACCAAGTCAGGAATATGACAGGAATATGGCAATTGCTATCTTCAGTCCGTGACTATGTACGTTGCGTTTTGTTTTTGTTTTTTTTTTTTTTTTGTAGTCTAGTGTTGCTGTTGTTCTGTTGTTTTCCTCTAATAGATGAAGTGTTGCGTTCTGTTTTAGTTTGTTACGAAAACTTGTTTTTGCTTAATCGAGTTATGAATATTAAAGAGCAGTGCACTACTCAGCTACTGTTGCCTTAATTTTTTCAGAAAAAATGTTTGCTGTTTTACTCTCTCTCTTTTACATGTAGCAACAAAACATGTCTGATCAAATGAAAACCAGAATATATTATTGTACAGTTTTATCACACCTTATGTCCCTTTGTTTCAACAATATTTGTTAACAGAACAACTTTACACTATTTGAGTCGAAAGTTAAACTGTTAAAGATATTTGTATGTACTATTATGTTATAATAATACATGGAGGAATGGAATATTTCTGACCAAAATCGTTAAACAATACTTAAGACTAACATTTTATAGAAAAAAGCAAACTTTTCAACATCACATCAACACTATCTAATGAATCAAACGTTTTACCAAAATGTACTTTGTTTTTATATCGGTGTAGCTAATGACCATACAAGGATTATTATCTTATGCCTTTAATCGTCAAAATTCTTTTTCCCAAATAATGACATGTCGTTCGTTCTGGGACAAATTAACTTAATCAAGTTATGTACTCTAAAGAATTTGTGTTATTTTTTTTTATTTTTTTTTGTGATTCAACGTCTGTTTGAATACACATGATATCTTTGTGGTTCTGTCATCTGCTTGGCTTGTTCATGTTGTTTATATTTTGTGTACTTTGATTTTGTTTATGTCCTGTGTGATCCGATGTGAATATGTTAAATGTACATTCACTTTTTTTAAATTTTGAAAAGTATTCCTATGTTAATAAGATAATACGTTTTTTTTTCATATTTTGCATGTTTAACTAGGTAGACGACCATTACCACCCCTACCGTCATCTCCAAGATATCATCGAAAAACGACAACGGAAATAGAACACATTTACATGAGCAAGTATCTGTTTGGCAAAACTTTTTGACTGTATATTTTATATTAACTCTATATAAAGATAAGTTCAAACCTGTTCAAGAGTCCACTCTAGGCATTTTTTATTTTACAGTTTTCCAAAACAATTTCAGAAAATTGACACAAACAGGCAAGTGAACTTCACATAAAGTAAACCAGACAAAGATCTGGGATTTTTTCAGAGATGCTGTAGGCAGCTTGACGAGTATGTTCCACATCAGACCTATGGGCAGGCCTTCTTTTGATCAGTTCTCACCTCCATTTGTCAGGGTGTTTTTTCTGTCGATTTTGCCTTGCTATACGACTTGCAGTTACTTAGATATAGGAAACTGTGGTGTGAGTGCCATCGAAACAACTCTCCGTCCAAATAATAATTTATAAAAGTAAACCATTATAGTTCAATGTCTATTCCAAATATCATACTCCTTAATGATTAATTATATAAATGTGTTTTTGGATTAAAAATCCATGTTTTTTTTTTTTGTCTCCTCGAAATAGACATAGGCATGCCAATTGTGTAGATTTGCTTAATTATGTGTAAGAGATAAAGGTGATATCAACAATATCTAATAAAATTGAGAAAGGAAATGGTGAATATGTCAAAGCGACAACCACCCGACCATAGAGCAAACAACAGCCGAAGGCAACCAATGGGTCTTCAATGTAGCGAGAATTCCCGCACCCGTAGGTGTCCTTCAGCTGGCCCCTAAAATATGCATAATAGTACAGTGATAATGGACGTCATACTAAACTCCGAATTATACACAAGAAACTAAAATTTAAAATCATACAAGACTAACAAAGGCCAGAGGCTCCTGACTTGGGACAGGCGCAAAATTGCGGCGGGGTTAAACATGTTTATGAGATCTCAACCCTCCCCCTATACCTCTAGCCAATGTAGAAAAGTAAAAGAATAACAATACGCACATTAAAATTCAGTTCAAGAGAAGTCCGAGTCTGATGTCAAAAGATGTAACAAAAGAAAATAAATAAAATGACAATAATACATAAATAACAACAGACTACTAGCAGTTAACTGACATGCCAGCTCCAGACCTCAATTAAACTGATTGAAAGATTATGTCTTCATCATATGAATATCAGGTACAATCCCTCCCGTTAGGGGTTTAGTATCATACTATCATAAAATATATGAGAAGAACATAACCCGTGTCATGCCAACAACTGTTTTTTTAGAAATAAATGTGTTTAGTTCCGATGCAAAGACCCTATCAGTGTATGTTAACTAAATATGTATGTCAACGTCCAAATAATAATGATTATTAATGTACCACTATTTGTTCCAGTATTCATTTTGAAGTATGTCGAGTCCTTAACAAACTTCTTCACAATCGTATACTGTTTGTATGATTAAATAGAAATTGTCAAGATATGAATTGCGTCTCCCGTGTTTATTAGATTAATTTCATTGATCTGGAACATCATAAAGCTAGTCTATTGTGTCGTCGGATCCACATCCTTAGTTTCTTTCTAGAAATATAACACCTAGCTGTCTTAAATGCCAAAGATTCCATGTATCTATATGCAGGTTTTAAAATGGCATAGTTCATTCTTTATGCATCATAAGCAGGGTTTTTTTCTGTGAAATTGCAAGTAGACACAAACAATCAACTGTCTTCATTCTGCTTTTTCTGTCATTATCAGTTATTCAAACGTCTTATAAACTTTAATTACAGATGAATCATTAATCCAACGATTTTCAAGTACATATTCAAAAGAGTCACCGTACGGTACGTAAAAGGATTGATCGTGCTTATGACTATTTTTCTTATGGTTCGCATTCATACTATGGTACGTACACTATGCTATGCTTTTAAAGATACATTGTAGTTACAATTAAACAGTTGCTTTATGTATACAAGGTCAATATAGAGTGTTATTGTCAGGTTTGTTGCTTTATATCCTGTACCGAAGATTCTGTCGTCCGAGCAGTGAGCATTCCAGAGGTTCTCAAGAAGAATTGAGCATACCTTTATTACCTGATCAGCCAGGGTTAATATTCCATCTAAAAGCCCTGATTTAAGGCACATTCACGGTCATTTAAAATTTAAATCAAGGCACTCGGCCATCAGAAAAAACTGACAAACAGCAAAAACGTCAAACGTTACCTGAATGTTGCATCAGTTGCTAAAGACGGTTTGCTAGTTGTTTGGCGTTGTGTTCCCATTGCCCCGCCCAGGCCAACAGATTCAATTGATCATTGTTCAATGTAACATTCTTGACGGACTTGTCATCGCTCTACATTAATTTAGACACACCAATTAATTCTCCATTTAAAACGACACTTTTACGCTTTATATTTGCCAAAGTAAGCCGAATAGGCTATAGTCACAATCGAGTGGACCCGGCCCCAGGTTTTCTCCCTTTATGTGACGATTCCTATCTTAAGCAGCTCAAATGACATTGGCTGCATCAAAAATCTGAACAAACAAATTCAGTTGCCGAAAAAGCGATCTCTGAGCTTGAAGACGAGTTACTGCGAGAAGAACTCGATCAGTCACCTCTACTTGTTATTGCTACTACGAGAGACTTAATTTAAGACTTCGTCAGCGTGGATTGTCCTCCCGCAGCTATGAACTCAAATAAATCAGTGAACTCATGAAGAGTTATCAATTTCTGATATGAACCTTATTTGCGCACAACACGAACGTAGTAGTCCGGTCGTCTGTTCTTTGATGTTTTTATATTGAATTATGGGATTTGGTTACCTTTATACCGCCAAGTGAAAATTCCAATCGTGAGATCGGTTCCTAGCCCGTGATGGTGAATAATACTCGATTATAACAAAAAGTAAAATCACAAAAATACTGAACTTAGAGGAAAATCATTTCTGAAAGTCCATAATCACATGGCAAAATCAAATAACAAAACACATAAAAAACGAATGGACAAGAACTGTCATATTCCTGACTTGGTACAGGCATTTTCAAATGTAGAAAATGTTGGATTAAATCTGGTTTTATAGCACTAACTCTCTCACTTTGATGACAGTCTCATCAAATTCCGTTATATTTACTATGGTGCGTTAACTAAACAGACACAATAAATAAAATAGTAAAAATATGGGTACAGCAGTCATCATCGTTTAACAATTTTAAAAGGAACAATTTTACAGGACACCAAACCATCTATCTACAAACACATTCATTAATTTGCGTGTCTGACGTCAGAAAATTTCATACGTCAAATATATTTGTCGTTGAATGTTCATACAAACAATTTTAAAAATTCACATAGGCAATGTTAGTATACAGGGTTAAACAATCAAAAGTCTAAAAATAAATTTCAGAAATAGACCGAGATTTAAAATAGTCCAAAAGTTATATAGAAATTATAAGAATTCACAAAAAGGTAATTCTACTACGCGATTGAATGATTTTGACGTTTGTGGTTCAACGTATTTTGTAATTCATACTAGCAATATATCACAATAACATAAAATAGAAAAATATCATACTGACAGGATCTTTTAAAGTACAGAGTCACGTTATAAGAACCAAAGAAATACAAAAAGTCGCATATATAAAACACACCACCAACATATGAAAGACAATACAAACACATTGACGGGATGTATTAGTACCGAGACACGTTAAACGGATATCACATAAAACAATCCAACAGTAAAATTAATATCAATAATAGAACAAAGACAAATGAAAGAACAAAAAAAACACGTTGTTTATATGATAAACAACAACAGTACGCAGAATTCATACATCAAGACCATCATATATTATTTGTGAAGTTGATACGTAATATTTATCAACAAGGTTTTAATACTTTCCGGTGACCTTTTTTAGAAAAAGGACGAGACGTTCTTTGACATACCCCTGGTTCATCAACTTTCTACTCAGACACTGATAACGTTTTACCAAGTCTGAGTAGGAGCTCTTAGCTCTTGTATATCGAATAAGTTGGGAAATATATATCCCATATACAGGTGAAGTTGGTATATTGCTACTAAGATGGGGGAAATTTATAATTTCAAAATTAACATCGTCTCGTTTGTCAAAGATGTTGGTACTGAGATGACTGAGTAAGTCCTATTCGAGGTATAAGTCTAGAATTGAGGCGGATGAAGCCGTGTCTTTTGTTTCCTTGATTTCTAGTTCTGAGGGATATATTAATGGAACCCAATCGTACCTGTAGGAAACCATTATGCTACCTTTAACTGTCCAATATGTTTAAGAATGGCCCTCCTGTTTCTTAAAAATATTGGACAGCTGAAGGTAGCATAACTGATTCTAACAGTCCAATCACTGAAATAAACTATCAATTCCGTCAATTGTTTTCATCATGTGAAAAGAAAACACTACAACCAAATAACAAATGACAAATACAAAAAAAAAAATATTTTAACGTCACTTTTTAATACAATAATTTTTTCACTCGTCAAAACAGTTTCTCGAGAGAAAAAAACACTTTCAAATTGATTTCAACACTACCAAAAGATTTATTTTCGTCCATCTTTGGTTATCACAATCGACCTTTGGCGGTGTTGCTCTTATTCTTCCTACATGTAACATCATTTTCATCTACAATCAAAATGGAAAAAAAACCTACAAAGTAATTCTTCTAAAAGTTTGATAGATCATGCCGCAATACAAGGACCATATACAACATAAAACTCACCCTGTGTAAAAAGTGCATAATTATCAAGAACTTGCTTTGTGAATTAGGGAACTTCAATCATGACAATAGTTTTATAATTTTCACATTTCGGCGTTGATTTACCGGCACGATTTTGTTTTTAAATCTGATTTAATTGCCTGAATATGAATAAAATGCAATATTTCCGTTATGAACGACGATGAATATGGGAACTTATGCAGATTACAGGAAAACTTTACTGCATGTTTTCTGTTAAACAAATCAACCGTGTGTTCGATTCGCACTTTGTTCGTAGTGATCGTTGTATGTTATAAAAGAAAATGAGTAAGAATTTGTTTTGCAAAAGGAAACCAAGAGACAACATAATGTGCCTATAACATTAAAAATAAACAAAAGGGACATCAATACACCAAGTAACGAGAAAATAGAGGTGACACGACCTTCCAGGAAAATGATAGATACAAAAGGGGGAGGGATAATCAATTGGTACCGATTGAGTAAACAATAACATTCTCTTGATAATTCAGATGAACAATAGTAGAATTTAAAATGATTGCACGTCGTTATTTCTTCATTTGTTTCTATAAATTATATAATATTTGAAACAAAATCGACTGCGGTACACTCAATATGGTTCAACGTGAACCTGTCTTCACATGTGGTTTTTTTTCCATTTTTTTCTCATTTAACTTATAAAAAACGAAACCCGAGAAAAACAAGAAACTAATAGTATATTACTACATTTTGAAATATAATGTATATTAAACTTGCCATTATATGCTGCTAAAACTGTATCCTCTATGTAATCCACACTTTGATCGAATATATCTGTATACACATTTTATTTTAATCCAAAGATTGAAACAGCATTATCACTAACTACGACACCATTTTCTTCGGTTTGTTCATTAGGAATATAATTTTAAAGTCTTTATCCAATTTCGAACACAAAATACATGTAGCCGCCACCATGTAAAGCTATTCACGGAACATATTTAGAGTAGTCCTTTCGCACGCAAAACTTCTTCATAATACGCATACCCTGAGTCTTAATTTACATGTAGCAATACACGTTGACAATGTTTACTTTCAGCTGTACTTTCTTTTTTTTCTATTGTTAAAGTTTAGCTCCTGTTTTAAGGGGCCAACATGTAGGCTGAATTTTAATGTAAAGAAAGTGTATTCACAATACATGTTGACAATGTTTACCTTCAGCTGTACTTTATTTTCTAATGTTTAAGTTGGGCTACTGTTTAAAGGGGCCAACATGTAAGTTTAATTTTAATGGAAAGAAAGTTTATTCACAAAAAAATATCTACACTGAATCAAAATAAATCGTTTTTATTAAATTGCATTTTTTCACCTTTTTTGATGTGTTAAACAATGTTTAAAGTAAGATATAAGCCTCTAGTAGTCCATTCTATAAAATATTGAACAGGTCCAATATTTTACAGAATGGACTGTTTCGAATGATATCCTTTACAGAAAAGTTCGGATTGTTTGTGGAAAGAACATATTTATATAGATTAGACCAAGGCTCCGTGTTGAAGGCCGTACTTTAACCTATAATCATGATAATGGTTTACTTTTTAAATTGTTATTTGTATGGAGAGTTGTCTCATTGGCACTCACACCACATCTTCCTATATCTAATTATCAATATATCTGAAAGTGAAATTAAATAATCTAGCTTCTTTGATCCTCTTGTGTTTGACAAGTGTCTGGAGGAACTTATTTTACACCAAATTTTACTATCTTTGTACTAAAAACAGTCTTCTTTCAATAATTTTGATTTGTTTAACCCTCAGAGAATTGAATGTAACAACCGAATACTGATCTAACTTGTTACTTACATTACCTTTGAAACTTCCGATTGAAAGTATTAAAGGGGCACAAATAAGCTAAAAACCATTGATTATGAATTATTCACCTGCAAGTGAATAATTCGACCTCATTGAATGCGTATTCATGTGAACTTCAATTTAACCCCTTAGCTTAAATTAATATCACGTGAATTATATGTGTTAAAGGAAAAGAATGTCAACATTGAAATGTTGAAAGTAAAACAAAGGTAATTCATTTGAATGACAGGTTCGATCCACAAACATTAATTCTTTACAGGTAAAAACAGTGATAAATCTTTATTTTTCATCTATTATAGAAAATTAAATAGACCTTGAAAAATCCAACAGCACGAGATTGCTTAATCGATTTATACACGTTATATCTATCTTAATGTTTACATCGCTTATTTGATTATCTGATGACTTAAGATTTCAACTCGATAGTTAATTAGATGGCGTCTTGATTGATCTACACACGAAACGAAGCTACGTTTTTTTTTATGCCCGTGCCCTTTTAATTGTTTATTTTAGACTCTTAATTGTTTGGATAAATGTTTTACATTGTAAGAAAATTTGAGAATTTGATTAAAATCGCTGAACATGAATGTTTTGACGATTTCTTCAAAATAGGTAGCATAGCAAGTGCATACATGTATGTCTGCAGAACTGTAAGATAATTTCATTAGACTACCCTGTTATAGTTAACAATATGGTATCTGAAAAAAGGACGCATTCGTCACATCCTATGGTGACTGTCATTAAAAAGTTAAACGTGTCAATAAATTCAATTATCAAGCATTTTATAAAATTTGCTGCTTAATTTACCCTTTCCAATTAAACTATTCTGTCTAGTGCTTTGTACCTTAAGTCATTTAAAACATACATTTATGCAATAGGGCATTTAAAAATGACTTGATATCATTATTGGTTACCTGATTTGCACATATAAACAATGAGCCATTCTTGATAATACATAGAAGAAACTTTACTATCTACACATTACCGTTACTTATAATTGACATTTAAAACTTCAAATGTTACCCTTGTGGAACACCTGCAATCACCCAAATTGTTTGTCGAGCTGTGTAGCTCAGTCACAATCATTATATGTTGTGCTTTGTGTACTATTGTTGTCTGATGGTCCTTTTTTCTGTTTTAAACTTTTCTTTGTCAGTTTATTTACGACTTCTGAATTTGAGTGTCCCTCTGTTATCTTTCACCTCTTTTTAACTACCATATTTGAATACTTCATCTGTCTTGGTAAATTCAGAATGACAGACACAAACTTTGATTTAGACTAATTCAATCATCGATTGGAGTATTTGCATATATTGTTTTTCACGATTACGATTTTGTTCTGTACGTTTGTTTATTAGTGAATATGGTTCTTTTATTTATATAAACATATACCTTTTTATTTGATGTAAACAATAAATCAATTTTCAAATTATTTAACATGTTGAATATATTGGTATTTTAGAAAAACAATGGTATCCCCCATGTCCAGATCCAGATTTACATCTTAGACAAAATCGTAAAACCAATTGGGAATTTGAACACAGTGATAAAGGCATGTATATTTTTCTCTAGTTTTTCTTTCGTTAAAGGAACACATAAAAACCAAACCGTATAGTGGACAAGCCTCATTTGTTTAATGTTTCTCGAAACCTTGCTTTACTTGCTTACATTCAACAGTTTTCATTATTTTAACTTATTGTGATTTGTACGTTAAACAATTAACAAACTAGTTCAGGTCGCATTATTACTATGAATTAACGCACTTCGTATCCGAGTGAAATTATTTTTACTGTGTAACTTCTAGTCTTTGGGCCTTGGTTAACGAGAGGTCTAATCAGTTTATAACCAGTGCCATGTGCCTGTCAAATTAAATGAGTAAGACAGCACGTTGACCTACAATTGATCGTTTATTTTCTCGGGGTACTTCATCTTTTTTCAATTTAAATTTTGCCGTCATTAAATAGTCACAGTTGCTATAAAAGTCTCGTATCACGATAGGACTCCAATGAGACCCACGTAAATAATTGCTTTTTTTCGGCCAGACGGAATGTGTTCAACGTTTGATGTAATGTCTACTTTGTTTTAACTGTTCTAAATAAGACGAAAATTTTTACACTATTTATATCTATAAATTTGCATTGTATGTTCGTATTTCTTTATCGTGTGTGTTTTTATATTGTTATGTTTCACGTTAATGTGAAGGTTTACGACTGTTAAAAAGTTACAACCCGCTGCTATGTTACGCAACAGAACTAATTCATGAGACTGCTTGTTAGTGATCGTCGTTTGTTGGTTTAGGCCTAGGAAATTTTCGTCTTTTATAATTATATAGATTAGACAGTTGCTTGTCCTATTTAAACTGTTCAAGATAATCAATGTGCAGTCCTTTTTAGCTTAAAGTTCGGTGTGAGCCAAGGATTCGTGTTCAAAGCCGTATGTTGACCTATAGTTGTTGTGTTCAATTTTTATACATTGCAACTTGGATGGAGAGTTGTCTCATTGGCACTCATACCTCATATTAATTTGTTTATGAAAGTCTGAATACCCGTGTCTGTTTTTTTTTTCCTATCTGTCATATTTCTAACTGTTCTATTAAATTTAGGTAAACTTAAAGTTAACATCAAACAACTTATAAATACATGAATACAGATGGGTGCTTTCCTTAATCTTAAAAGCAATATTTTTACCTTACACTGTTCAATCAAAATGATGTCATATTATCATATATTCTTAATTTTTGCTCTAAACAAGGTCTTGAATAAGTGACTGTAATTAATTAAAAATAATATAATACAGAAACGGTGCATGGACATGTATTTGAAAGTGAAACATGTAATTTATCCGATATCATATTGATGCCAATACAATTATAATCCATATTTACAGGTGAAAACGAAATTGTTCAGTTGTCAAAGACATACATAAAAGATGTCTTAATTGAATGCGTTTTATGAATGATTTCGAATTTCAAGGGCAAGAGTTAAATAAATGAATTTTGATCTGTAAAGCCTGAGCTAACTCCAGTGTTTTTTTTTGGGGGGTTTTTTTTTTTTGTCCTTCTTCTTCTTAAGACTATGTTGCTAGTTTGGTATATTTGTGGTTTGCAGTTTTATAGTTATTTCGGTACTTCATGAACGTACAATTTTATACAGTCTCTATAGTTCTAACAAACTTCAAAGAGGTATTCATGATACTAGTTGACCATTAATAATTGTTTTTCATTGATATGCTCGTGAATGTGGGAGTAAAAAAGAAACAAGAAATATTTTGGTACAGATTGATTCTGTAAATATAGGGTCTCAATCAGCTGTGTTGCCTACGGGTACGCTTTGAACCAAAACAACAGCATATATCGACCCAGAACGAATACATATATGAAACAGTCATTTATTAATACGGTTTACAAAAATACCGAACACCGACACGAATTGTAAATGGTGTATCAATACTTACAAAATTAAACAATATCAATCATTTGAAAGAAAATGGAGAGATAAATCTGGTTTAAAAGCCATCCCAATAGATAAACAGTTGTTAAAGTTCAGGTGATATTGACATGATAAACATAAAAACACAGCAAGATATGTAGGTTAATTTGATAATAACTATATCAAGCAGCCAAGACGATAGTAAAAAGATACCATTTTTATTTCACAAACGTATAAAACTTCAAAGCGCAATTTCGTATGAACAATGTCCAATAATCCGTTAATAAACAATGCTACAACCAGACGGTAATGGTGTATGACACGTTAACCTTAAGTTTTCATTTTTCAGTACCATTATATGAAACTGATGACAGTTCTTGGATCTTAAGCACTGACAGCGACGACAGATCATACGCGGATTTTAGTGGTATGTATTGAATAATACTAACGGATTGTTGGTTTGCTTTTTAATCTTTGTATATAGTTGTGTTAACAAACAACAGTTTACGATAAAGCTTACATACGTGTAGTTAATCATAGTTTTTCAGCAGAAACGCACGAGTTTGTTTGGTAAATAAAACACTTGTCATTTTTTCATTGAACGACTATGTGAACATTTGAACATAAAATGTAAAAAACACCCGAAAATGCATGATCTGCAGTATTATTGATAGCTTTCCTAACTATTCAACGGGACGTAAAACTACCATATCGTCCATACTTTTCTGATCTGAGTTTTTTCATATAGAGTTTGGTGCTGTTCCAAGTTGTCTAATTTTTTTTCTGTTTCTTGAGAAGTTTTTGTTGTACCTGTTCAGTCACTTTAAAGTGTTACAATTTATATTTTGACGAAACACATACATGTACATAGTGACCAGAATAGTACCACTGTCGAAAAAAAGAAACTAGCAAAAATTAAATGTAAACATTTTCAACATTACCGAGGGACCATCAATTAAAATTAAAGAGATGTAGTTCAATTGTCAATATGTATTCATAAAGGGAAATTAAAAAAAAAATCAGACAAAATCAAATGCGGGTGTAGGATAACTTTTGGAACAGGGGTGTCAAGTGACCCCAAAGCAAACAGCCTTTTGGGTTAAAAGTCTGAGTTAACCATAAATGTTGCCTTTATAAGGGGCGATCCGGGACAGCTTCTGAAATTAAGGGTAAAGACAGGACCATCAATGTTTTATATGTCTGTTCAGGGTTGAACAATAAATGAACATGACTTTGACAAAAGCAAGAAATTTTAACGGAAATAAATACACAAAAGTTTAGTGATATCTATTTAAATATTTGAAATAACTTAGTAGCCGACAAGAAACGAGGTTGTTGTGATATTTGTTCGATTTTTTTTTTTATTTGGCCACGGACACAGTCAGACTCGATTTTCGAGATCACCTAATATTTAAGGCAATATATGAAAAGTGTACTGACGCAAAAGGTCTAAACACATCAACTCCAAATCGAGAATTCGTTAGTAGAAGCCTTATAAAGTATGTGCATCAGCGGTACACATTATTAACAGATTCTACTACACCAAATCCATTTGCAGCTAATGCGTTCAGAGACCTCTTATGACAGTACACCTTTCTTATACTGTCTATCTAATTTTTCACTGACATAAGAACTCTAAGCGTAAGCATAGCGCTAACTTGACATTGATGTCTATATGTAATACCTACATAACAAACTTAAGGTGTTGAAAACTCTTTTACACTGAGGATAAATATTTTTCTACCCTTGATCTTACGGTGGTACAAAAAAAATTGACTTAAACTGTTGTGGCTCGTTTTAAATTTAATTTACATAATATTTTTACCAAAAAAATACTTTCACTTTTGACAGCAATATAAAATTTTCCAAAAAATTAATCAGAAAATTTTCATTGGATATCTAGCATTTTGAAAAACACTGATTTTGGTATTGAGAAGCTTAATGCTTTCCTAATATTTGAACGCTATTAAAACGTTCAATTGAATTTCACAGAGTTATCTTTCTGTAGTGATATGTACCACCTAAAAAGGGAATACTATAATAAGGCTTAAATGTAGCACTCATTAATAAGACCCTCCTTTAACCAAATTTTGTTTGGAAAGGGGAATAATAGTGTTGACTTGACATTTCGGCGTATCACAAGCTAAAATATCAACATTGTATAACTACCACGAAATACTTTTATTAGACTTGATATTTAGATTTATCATAAGGGTGTTATAAACAGTTTTGTTAAAAAAAAATAGTGATTATTCCCCGACTGAAAATAGCCATTTTATCGACATAATTGGTGAAACAGTATCATGTTTGTTGTATAACGTAAAGTCACAAAAATACTGAACTTAGAGGAAAATCAATTTGGAAAGTCCATAATCACATGGCAATTTCAAATTACAAAACACATCAAAAACGAATGGACAAGAACTGTCATATTCCTGACTTGGTACAGACATTTTCAAATGTAGAAAATGGTGGATTTAACCTGGTTTTATAGCGCTAACCCTCTCACTTTGATGACAGTCTCATCAAATTCCGTTATATTTACAATGGTCCGTTAACTAAACAGACACAATAAATAGTCAAAATATGGGTACATCAGTCATCATCGTATAACAATTTTAAAAGGGACAATTTAACAGAACACAAAAACATCTATCTACAAACACATTCATTGATTTGTGTTTTTAACGTCAGAAAATTTTATACGTCACATAAATTTGTCGTTCAATGTGCATGCAAACAATTTTAAAATTTACCTAGGCAATGTTAGCATATAGGGTTAAAAAACAAAAGTATGTAAGAATGAATATCAGAAATAGACCGAGATTGAACATAGTCCAAACATTATATATAGAATTTATAAGAATATACAAAAAGTTAATTCCACTATCAGTCATCATCGTATAACAATTTTAAAAGGAACTATTTAGGCAATGTTAGCATATAGGGTTAAAAGATCAAAAGTATGTAAGAATAAATTTCAGAAATAGACCGAGATTGAATATAGTCCAAAAGTTATATTTAGAATTTATATAAATCCACAAATAGTAAATTCTACTACGCGATTGAATGATTTTGACGTTTATGGTTCAACGTATTTTGTAATTCATAATAGAAATATATCATAATGACATAAACTAGAACAATATCATACAGACGGGATGAGTACAGAGTCACGTTATAAAAACCAAAGAAATACAAAAAGTCGCATTTGATTGTAAAAATAATTTTATTAGCTTCAATTCAAACAGGTCGAATGATTAAAATAAATTTAAAAAAAAACTGGATTCAAGTTTGAGGGGATACAAGATTGTAAACATCCTGTTTTTGAGCAGTGAAAATTGAAAACTCATTTACAGCCACGTTAGCTTTTTTCGGAGCAGGCAAACTTACGCTGAAGCCTGAACGTTTTTAAAGACGAGGTAAAAATCTATAGAATTCATAGTTTTGATTATGTAAAATGTACCTGTATCAAGTCTGCAGGTATGCACATAGCCTGATTTCAGGTTTTTTTGTGTTTAGATTAGGCAATGTGTTTTTCCATTTTCTCTGGATAAAACATTGTTTAAAATATTAAAAGTATAATTTATTTGAATTTCATTAGAAACTAGAAAAAAATTATTCCAGTGATATCTAGTTTTATACAAGAATTTTTATCAATATAACCACCAAGGGTCACTTATACATGGGCCGTCAAAATATGACGTCATAAAAAAAATGTTAATGCAACCTTAAGCCAAAGATCAAGACTACATGACAACCATGATTTCCTATTTCAAAAACCCAAATTTGTTTTATCATCAGGTCACATGTTTACCGTATCATGTATAAATGTTTACCGTAACATGTCAAAATGTGCATTAGGTAAATAAAGATAACTGTAACCATTAAATGTAGGTCACCCCTAGTTTTTGGTTGGGTTCGTGTTGCTTATTCTTTGGTGTTCTATGTTTTGTCATGTGTACTCTTGTTTGTCTGATTGACTGTTTCATTTTTAACCATGGTGTTGACAGTTTATTTTCGATATATGAGCTTGACTATCCCTCTGGTATCTTTCGTCCCTCTTCAATATTACCTAATTTTTATCAGGACCCCTTGGTTATTCAAGATGCATCTATGAACAAAATACCATGGCCTATGACTTATACTTCAACAGATAGAATGACTTTATCTTTGTGACGGACCGATGACACACTATATTCCTTCCCCAACTTCTTTTGACAAAGATATACAAATCTTAAAGCAAACTAGTGTCAACGCATTCCTCTCAGCAAAGGTTGAATAAATCCTTGACATAATGTTTTCATTTCTACTCGGTATTGTCGAAAATTAAAACTATCAACAAACAGTCATAAAAAGATGTAGCTTTTGTTTGTATGATATTTAACAACAAATTCTTCTCAAACCGATGAGAAGGGTCAACTTGAACTTTCTACCAGTCATGGTGACTTGAAAATGAAGGACATCGATAAAAACGTTCAATATTTTTAGTTTTAACATGTATTGGTATTAATTTTACCTCATGTACATTTATCCCGTCATATTTTAAGTATACAACTACAAATAAAAAAGCTTCAGTCAGTATAGCAAATTATTTTTATCGTAACAGCTGAGAAATCATTGACAAAATGTTTTCATTTATGTTTGGTTGCAGTAAAATTGCGAAGTATCAACTAACACCGTGTGGATATTTGAGATATTCGAAAATCACTTTGAGTTACTGAAACATGTTGAAACATGTAGCACAATGTTGACTGTTGTACCCCTATTTTTTTTACATTTTTACTTATTGTGTCTGTTTGTTTTGTAGACACATCGTTGACAATGTAATGGAATTTGATGCGACTGTCATACAAGTGAGAGGTTTAGCGCTATAAAATCAGGTTCAATCCACCATTTTCTACATAAGAAAATGCCTGTACCAAGTCAGGAATATGACAGTTGTTATCCATTCGTTTGATGTGTTTGAACTATTGATTTGGGACTTTCCTTTTTTGAATTTTCCTCGGAGTTCAGTATTTTTGTGTTTTTACTTTTTATGTTACCTAAAAAAAACTTCCAAACTTTCAAAATTCATAAATCGATAGAGAAAAAACAAATTCGAGTTACAAACTACAACTGAGAGAAACGCATCAATTATAAGAAAACTAGGACACAACAGAAATACAACATGAAAATATAACACACACAGAACCGAACTATAATAAAACAATGAACATTCATTGTCATGATTGTTATAAAAATAAAAGAAATAAAAAAAAATTTGCATCTTCTTCTCATAAAAAAATCTGACGTCACAATGGAAAAGTAAACAACCGATACCAGAAACACCGGAAGTAACTTGCACGAAAGGCACTTTTATGGGTTTTGTGCACGAGATGCACCTGATATGGGTTATCAGCCCGGGTGGGAAATTATGGCTTGTGTACTTCCGCTCATTACACATATGCAAAAGCTATCATATCAATGCTAAGTATATGTTTTTATCTTTTTATCATATGCTTCAACGATGGAGGAAAGTAGCAATTTAATACATCAATCCTTTTTAGTGGTCTTACGTAGAAGTTCTAAGAGTAAAAAGATTACGGACGTTGGACGCGAAATGTAGTACATCCAATATAAAGTCTTCCTAACGTAAGCCTCAACAGAGGAAAAATACAACAGCTAACATGTTATATTTTTATATTAACTTAAAAAACATAATAGAGACTGTTTGGAAAAATTAACATTAATAAAGTAACTTTCTAGATTATGCTGGAAAGTTTTTAAAAAGCCTTTATTTAAACATTTGTTATGGCATTTTACATACTATCTTATCCTGTATCGTAATAATTGGTTTAAGTGTAATGTTTTTGTCAGATTATTGATTTGTATTTTTCATTATTTGCCAAGTATCCCTGGAATGTCATGCGATAACGTTACGAAAATGCATGTGATAATAATCGAAGCATGTGATAATTTTTTCATAACAGCCTTCCAAACACCATTTCGGAAGAAAAGGGATTCACGTAAATTTACAGCTGTTATAATATTGTAACATTATACGTGATTTGCTCTTATTATTTGATCATAGGTTGCACTTTTTAAATACAGCTCTTTCTCAAACCACACATCTTTTGGGGTGATACAAAAATATTAATAAATACTTAAATATTTTGCTTAAAAACTGTATCCCAGTTATGATATCTATGTTTCATCTCATAGTTAATCCTACAGTTAATGAAGGTGTAGTTAAGAAATGTAGCTGAAACTCTCAGAAGTTCGGGGCATATAAACGTTGAAAATATTCCGCACAGCTCTATATTTTGACCCTTGAAAAATTTTGGTTTAACGAATGACCTGCAATTATTTTATCACATAATCTATAATTATGTTTATAAAGAGATAGATTCCTTCGGATAAGAAATCATCAATGTTGTATGATATCACGGCCGACACTCGGCTAACCGAGAGATTGGTCGGTTAATCTATATTGAGTATGCGGCTATATCGGCGGTTGGTCTGTTAATCGGGTTGGCTAAAGTCTGTTAATCAGGTGTTATCGAGAAAATCATTGAAAGTTCAGCATGTTTCATTGTATAACTTTCCAAATATATTTTCATCATAAAAAGTATTCATGTCTAACAAAACAATTCAATGTACTGAATTCAGTGGTGTCATTATAATTTTTCTAGCTTCGATGTACGATCTATAAAATGAAAAGGCGGGTTACTCATCAATAAAATTATACACATTTTACACTCATAAAATGTACACAAAATGACACATTGGTTAAATTTACTTGCATTCAATATTTTGAACATCGAAAAAAGAAAGGCATAATGTTTGTTAACCATATTGATATCATTGTGTGAAAAATCTACACGAAAATCTGTATTTTGGTAACATAAATCAATCTTTAATTAAAACCTGGTCTGTTAATGGGTCGGATATATAAAACCCGGTCTGTTAATTGGTCTGTTAAGAGTTATGAATGGCAATAAAAGTATATTTTTATTGCTATATGGGGTGTTATCTGATCAAATGAGTAGGCTCAAGACGAGCGGCTAAAATATACGAAAACAACACATGAGCAATGAAACATAACATATACGGAAACAACACATGCAATTGAAAATTGATAGAAATGGTTTCAAAAAGTGTAATATTAAAGTAATATTAATTTCATTCAAGAATGGTTGATTCTGTTTAATTGTCATGAATGACACAAATTTGTCATCTACATTGGTAACCAGTATATAAATCAGAGATAAACGTCGTAATGTAACTAAACATCAGTAAGTAAAATATATTGGGATGACAAAATATGAAGAAAAAAAAAAGAATAATGAGTAAGATAACTAAAATGTAGAAAAAATGACATAACAATTTAAAGAATACAGAAATAAACAATACCTCCAATCCGGACCCTCATGGTATACACGAGAATCTGGATGGAAACGCAGAATATAGAATAATATATAAGGACAGTAGAGAGTAATACATTGCTAAAAACGAGAGAAAAATAATACGTGTTTAAGAATACACGCATGAAACACCGATGTACTTATATTGGTGACAAATTCTAAAAGTTTACATGCGGACAACTATGGTTGCAGGTTAAAGCCATTTTGCGTTTTAGCGCTTTAGCGTTTTCGCCTTACATATTCTATATGGCGAAAACGCGAAATCGCGAAGTCGAAAACGCAAAAACGCGAAACCGATTTTTCGTTTTCGCGTTTTCGACTTCACGATTTCGCTTTTTCGCGATTTCGCGTTTTTGCCCTATAGGATATGAAAGGCGAAATCACGAAACCGGCCAGCATAGACAACTGTAGTTCTCCTCTGCACTTATGTAGAAAGGAACTAAACGGAATAAAATAAATAGAAACTTAAAATAAACAAATGTAGCTGCATTCGCTCCTTCCCGATTACTTTCTTTAGAGTGATTTGTAAACAACATATGATTAAGTAATAGAAGAAAAGAACCAAGTAGTGATGCTGACGAATTAGGGTTTAACGTCCAGTGACAAGTATCATGTTCATATGAGAACGAGAACACGTTATATGTACCCTGTGTTGTATTAAAAAGACACTTTCAGTCGGAATTGAGAACGTGCTACTTTAAACAGACACAAAAATTAAGGCTGATTGAAAACGTCAATAAAAAATTCATGCATATTCCAGAGGCCAATCCATATCACGCTATATTGAAGTGACACACCCTTCAATAAAATTCAAAGAAAGCCAAAATAAAAATGCTCTTTCTAGGATACTGTGGCACCGTATTGTCATTTTTGTTTACTCAGGAATATCTCATTCTTAAATTGTTCAAGGGGAAAATAAAAAGGTAGCAAAATTATTGTCGTGGCTAAATAACTCTTAACTGACACAATTTCAATTGTCCAACCCATTAACAGACTTTATTCCCATAATTTTCACTAAAACGTGGTATTATTCACGTTATTTTACAATTATGAAACATTTACTAATGTCAATTTATTTTTTAGAACCACAGTACTATTTTTTGTCCTTTAAATGATATCTAAATTTGTTTGTTTCGTCTATTATTAAAAAAATTCCTATGCGTATAAGCATAAATACTACATACTTGCGCGACGCCTTTTAGTTTTACTTAAAACTGCGCAGAATAAGATTTTGTTTACAAGTGCAAAATGTTCTATGATAGATATCATTTTGTCAGACACTTTTCTTTTTTTGATTTGGTTCTTAAAACATGCCAAAAATCTGTATATTTAATAGAGTTTAACATTAAATTAAGCGTTTTACTCTTAACAGACGTATAACCAACCCGATTAACAGACCAATCGCCCATATAGCCGCATACTCAATATAGATTAACCGACCAATCTCTCGGTTAGCCGAGTGTCGGCCGTGGATATATGCTATTTATAAATTTTATATGTTTGCATCAATCCAACACTAATCGAGTGTTTCGGCGGTATTTTTTATATGATGAATACAATACTGTTATATAGGTCCATCATCATCAGGGATTGTCCTATATATTTAAATAACTTTACCTTGGGCGATGTCAGATAAATTGCTGTGCCTTTTATTAACAATCATTGGTGTTTTTGTCAATACTTCATTGAAAACCACATTATCTCTTATGATATACCAATGTTTCAGAAGGTGTTTCCGTAATTTACTTATGCAAGGATTTTATCTAGTTACCATTACAAAAGGAATATCCTCTTTACGTTTCCCTTCCTTAGTTGACAATAAATGTTTTCTTTCCTTGGCTGATGCTTCATTAAGGCAAGACATGTCATTGTAACTCCTATTTATTTAATTCTGTTCGAACTTTTAAAGAATTTGACTAAGGTCATTATCACCGTTAGTTGATTTTCTGTAAATAATTACTTCTTCCCATGTAAATGCTTGAAACACGTGCTCCTTATAAGAGCTACTTCTGTGCAAAAATAGAAAATCATTCGTTTGTATGAAATGGGTTTTTATGTCCAATATATTATCTGCTTGAAATAATCTGCGATTGAATAAATGAACGTCTAGAAATGCTGTAATAGGTTCTAAAATTTCATATGTGAATTTCAGAAATTCGTGGTGGCTTTTAGTCAATTCAAAAATTGTTCTAATTCATGTCTTTTTCCGTGGTGAATTATTATTCAATCATCCGGGTATCTGGCATAATAAAATATGTTGGTCTTGTAAGGAGATGATGAAAGAATTTCTTTCATTATTTGATATAATGAATTATAACAACAATATAACCTCAACATTGTTCACATAATTGATCATTAAATTCAAAGATATTTTATTGCAGAACATCTCCCAAGAGGGAAAATAAATCATCTGTAGAGGGATTTTTTTTTATTATAATGCGATTTATCAAATGCATCCATCATATGCTGCTCTTTAAAACTGTTAAAAGAATTTCTTCAATTGGACAGTTGGTAAACATCTGACGTATGTCAAAACAACATAAAAGGCAATTGTTTAATGGTTTGCTTGTTTCTATTTTTCATATACAATCAGATGAATCTCTGATAAAAGTATGGTGTTTATAACTATAACTATTTACACAAGGAAATAATCAACGACCTATGTATTAAGTGCTCGTATTCAATCTAGGAATTGATAGGTCTCCCTGGAGGAACTGTTGAATCAATATTAAATCCTATACTAATGACATTGCCATGATCTTCAAAATTTATTTTATGTAATATATGTATTTGTCCCGGTCCGTAATTTTTCTGATTGCCATTTATCATGTATTTGAATGAAATTTCATCATTTTCATTATGAATGTGCATTTTAGTGACATAATCATAACCGTCAAGACTTGTGTAGTGATGCAATTGTAATTGCCGACAAGCTTCGAATAAGTAAATATTCTTATCGAGAATAAAAACAGTGTTGCATTTATCAACTTTCTTAATAAGAGTTGATATGTCTCGCAAAAGTGAAGATATGCTGGACCTATCACCGGGTTCCAGATTGTCTCTTAATTTCCGAGGCTGCATTGACGACTCATGTTTTGTTTGAAAATGTAATTTTTAGTGCATCACAGCTGTAGTGAGGTTCATATTTGCTATTCTCCCTGAATGGCTGTTGATTTTATTCTTGGAATAAAATAAAAATTTACATCTTAATTTCCGAGCAAATTCATTAAAGTCTCTCATTAAATAATTTTTTGTCCCTTTAAATGCGGGAGCAGGTATTAATTTCAACCTTTTTTAAAGCAACAAATATTTATTGTCAGTTAAAGTTATCATTGACAGATTAATTACATGCTGTTTAGTCTATTTTATTTTGCAAATTCACTTTTTGATTGTTACATTGCAACTTTCTTTCTTTGGCGCTAGCATACTTTTTTCTTTTTCATATGAACATTAATGCGTCTAGCCATGACTGCTATCGCGGAAATCATTTTGTGTGTTAGTGCAGACTGGGAAACTAAATGGAGTGTGGCTTGATAGCATAGCTATTATCTGATTGATCATTGGTATAAATTTAATTGTTGACAGAAAGAAACGAAAACATTGGTAGTTTAACACATCTTAGTGTCATATATCATAGTATTTGTTGTTTCTATTGCATCACTATCACATATTCTACCTGGCATATCATTAACATTTTTCAAACATAACAAATTCTGCGTTGTGTAAATAAAATTGTGTATTGCTTTGTGAGTGTTTATTCAAAAGAATAAATGTGACAAAATTAGCACTTTTCAGTAAATATGCAAATGGACCGATTGTTTCCATGGCAGCTCAATGGAAACTATTGCACAATTTGAGTGTACGATTTTCTTGTAATAATTTGATCTGATTTTCTTTACTATGCATTTGTTTTTCTTGTATATTTTTTGTGTAATTAAAATGTATAGAAGAAACCCAGCCGAATCATTTGATATTTGTGCAATTTGCACTCGGACACTGGAATTCTATCAGAGAAAAAAAATCATTTAGCATAATATCAATATTTTATTTGCTATCAATATTAAAAGAAATTGACGAAAAAGTGCATTTTTGTAAGATGTCATCCGTGACTTTTTACAATGTGCAACACATTATTTTATACAGAAAAGAAACTTAAAAAGATCATATTTTTTGTATACAGATATATCAATATCGTATATCTCGCTTTTTAAATTTCTGAAGGTTATATAACTGCAAAGGGTGGCAGTAGTACGGATAGTTCAGAAGGTAGCATCCACCAAACATATGAAAAATATGTGTTTAGTAAGTAATTATTAATGTCATGTATGCATAGTTCAGATTAATCTTACATCTTCAAACATGAAAACCAATGAAAAAAACACAAAAGCATCAAACATGAAAAGACAGTTGAAGTGCAGGTATTTAAAAAAAATGAAATGTACAAAGAGATGTTTAACAATTGTAAAAGGCTATCCATACTTTGAAGACTAGTCATAAAACACATTTATCAGTGTGTGTCCCAATACTATTTAGTCGCTGATGCATACAATTCTTTATAAACTAAAGCTGAATGGCTGACCTTTCTGTTATTTCTTGTTATCAAAACGACAGGGAAACATATCTTTTGCCAATTTTGAATCAATTGAGTGTCAACTTGAATGTAGGCTACACATTAAAACAAAGATTTGTTAACCAATTGTTCGATATAGTTCATAAATAATACCAGTAGACACATGAAAAGACGATAATGAATCAAATAAACTCATCATAGATACCAGGACTATTATTTTTATATACGCGCCTTTCGTCTACAAAAGACTCATCAGTGACGCTCGAATCCAAACCAGATAAAAAGGTCAAATAAATAACGAAGTTAAGGAGAATTGAGGACAAAAATTCCTAAAAGTTTTGCCAAATACAGCTAAGCTAATACCTAACATGGTAATCATGAAAATGACCAACTTGAATTAAATTTATATAACTATGTAAAATTTATACCAATGCAGATCTACTTTGCAGATTTCCAAAAGAAGGTTGCATAATACGCAATTTTTCAATTTTTCGTGATTTATACCTTTTGATTAATCTTAAACACAAAATATTCAATTGCTTATTATACATGTTATATGCAAAACATACAATTATTCAAATAACAATTCATTGTTTACCGTGATTCAGATGGTATTATGATATATAATCACTTTGTAAAAGCTTTAGCTACGACATGCTTAACAGTTTCATTTAATTTATACGGATTCAGTAATTTCATGCTCAACTACAAATTTGTTTAACTGTGTTATAACTCTAAGAGGTCACCAAACATGCAGCTTACTTGCATTTTGGGTTTGTTATGTTGAAATAATATTCCGCATGCAGTTACGTAACATAATTAATAACATAACTCTGTGTCAACATACAAAACCATTTCGGTAGCTATTTCATTTCAAGTTCAAGCATAATATAACACATATGTAATTATATTATATGGAATCTTTCTCTAATGTATAAGATAAGATATCCCTTGTTATACCATAGTTACAGGTACTTGATAGAAATCAACTTAGCAAAAATTTCTTCATTTTCATTTTTTACCCTCAAATCATAATTGACAAATCCAGTTCAAACATCCATGGAAATAGTAATCTTAAACTTGATTAGAATAAAAGAAAACCCATACATGTGACATACGCATGACAAAACCTGAAATAAGAAAGAAAATTACACACCTGGGTGTGTAATTTGTCGAGTACACAAGGATATATTCGGATAAACTTGTTGAATGAATCATTTCATTATGTCGATGTATAATGTCTTTTAGAATGTAGTGACAAGTAAAATCACAAAAATATTAAACTCCGAGGAAAATTCAAAACGGAAGGTCCCTAATCAAATGGCAAAATCAAAAGCTCAAACACATCAAACGAATAGATAACAACTGTCACGTTTCTGACTTGGTACTGGTATTTTCTTGTGTAACAAATGGTGGATTGAACCTGGTTTTATGGCTATCTAAACCTCTTAGTCGTATGCCATTCGCATCAAATTCCATTATATTGACAACGATGAGTGAAAAAAAATAAACAGACATAACAGGTAAAATGTCAATAATACGGCAGTCAACACTGTGCTATAATTCTAGTCACTAGAAAACATACAAAAATGTAACAAAGAATCACAAAATGGCATATAAACCAAGCATATTAGTAAAAATTGAAGACAGGAATACGCAAATTTAATTTTTCTTGGTGTGCTTTGCACGTGGATTTTTTTGTGTTTCTTTGGTACATACGACGTTGCTCTGTACATTTAAACATCCCAACATTATTTTTTTTGTTCTATTAAAATGTTAAATCCACCTATAAACTATTTAAATAATTTAAGCATTTGGACCGAATGGCCATATCAAAATCGCACTAACGTTTTATTGCGCGTATGATATCAGAATGTAAACATCGCTCATGTAGAATTATAATCAAATGTTCAAAGTATGAAAATAATATAGTCTATAGTTCTGTATGCATATCCTCTTTATAATGTTAATAAGAAGTTTATCCTCTGTTATGTATCATTTACAAAGAATATACTGAAATGACTCACGTAACTGTTAAAAGCTTCAGTAGTAATGATTTCTTTCAAAACTTACGTGATTCACTCAGTGACTGAGATTTCAACAGTATCGACACATAATTGAGAATAGACAAAATAGTCCTTTGGTATGAATGATGCAATATCGTGCAGTTAATAATAAGTTCAGTTATAAGATGTCATTCAGCTAAAATTGTACTCAATGTTATGCAAATTATACGTATGCTGCAAAAAAACACTTAACCAATCATCTTTTTTATTTTGGTATTCTGAGATGTCTTTGTATTTCTCTCTATTTTTATTTCTTAAGAACAAGACAATTCACATGATGACAGTGGTACGGACGGTTCAAGCATTTCAGGAGATAGCATTCCATCTTATAGTAGTTATTACACACATGGTAAATAAAAATAAATTAGTATGTTGTTGTCTGCTCTCTAGTCGGGTTGTTGTCTTTTTGACATTATCACCATTTCTAGTGGTGAAATGCTAGCACTATTTAGGTTTTATCCCCAACATAAAGTAAGATCATGGCGTTTTCATTTTGCAGACAGTCAAACTTAATTGTTATAACATTGATACTACCTTCCTGATTGTAAGCTCAACCATAAATGTTCCTTCCGTAATGTTCGAATCTAGAATATTCAAAAATACAAAACGTTATCACACATTGTGAAAAAAATACAAATAAAACATAAGAAAATGGCAGTTCCTGCCAAGAAATGAGATGTTTATATAAATCAGCTGATTTAAGTTTTATAGCAGCAAATTTTAGCTAGTACAATGTAACGATGGAATTATATTGTTTTCTATTCCGAAAATGTTAAGACCTTAGAATTGCTCGACTTAATCTTGACACCTTAAGAGTACTGACAGTAGAACCATATTTACCGAACATATCATCATATTAATGAATAAAACACATCATTACAGAGGAATGAAATGGGTTTTTAGTTATGAAGCTGACAATATAATGATGGAGATATTTATATAGTTCATTAATTTAAATCGTATGCAATTTAATTCAGAAATAGACCCGACATGCCAATTTGCAGCAATGATATGTATACTCATAAGAAATTTCAATAAATATTACGTTTTGTATACTGAATAGTTAATATTGTTCTTATTATATTTTGAATAGTTCTGTAAGACAAGTGAATGCACAAGATAAGAGTAGTTTGAAAAGTGTAGTTTTAGCTCAACAGAATATTTCATTTAATCAATATCATTGGTAATCATACCACATAATTTGAAAATGGATATAGAATGTTGGATATAGTAAATCATTTAAACAGATACTGGAAGAGTTCGTATGAGTGTCAATGAGACAACTCTCCATCCAGGCCACAATTCATAAAAGTAAACCAAAGCCTATACCAAACTCAATGTGAATATTTGAGGTGTTTCATTTTAAAGTAACCATAAATGATATTTTCAATCGTTGTACTGAATTATTTAGCAATACCTGTTTCAATCGTCAGATTTTGTATTTTTTTTTTTTTTTTTTGTATACTAGTACTTTAACGTGAAAAAAAGTAAACAAACTTACCAAAAAATCAGCAGTTAAAACACTTTTCATTGTCATATTGTTCTACATACTATAATTTATGTAGGTTCGTTAACTGATGAAGTCGATAACTTTGACAAATTGAATATTTCCGGAAGTGACAGTTCAGATGTTGACCAAACGTCCTGTTATGAAGGTAAACAATTTTAGTTTACCAATTTTACATGTATTATTGTATAATATGCTTTTCAATACACTATTATGTCGCCTTAAATTGACAAATTGTAAACTAAAGTATCCACATGAATAAGTACATACTTTTGAGTTTAATAATAAAAAACTTCAAAAAGTATGACGAGTTGTTCGCTCATTTAGAAAAACTGGATACAAATCAGATTCCTGAAAAAAGAAGAGGTAAATTTATCAAATATATTATCCTAGTTTTTAATTTTTGTGAGACGACCGAAAATGCTATTCAGATATGACACTCACATGACTCATGAGTGCTGTTGCTGGGACCATCCAAGTAAATGGTGTAAATTGATGTCAGAATAAACATTCAGAACAGTCTTTGCTTTTAAGTCCAAACTAACTTTTTCTAACATATACTGCACTTAACATTAATACAATCATATACAGTTAAATGTATTGTCAATGTATAAGCTCGATAAACATGTTGATTTATGTTACTGATATGTAATTATTTATAATATTTATAAAAAAAGTTATTGTTTTATTCCATGAAGTTTTAATCCAAGACCATGCTATATGCTTATGATATTCAGCTGCATTGTTTTTGTTTATACCAAACATTATCGTTGGGTGTTTGCTACCTTTTATTTTAGTCATTTTTTTAGATTAATTAACTTATTTTAATATTATATGTTTGTTTGTGTAGTACTGTTATTTGTCCATGCGTTTATAATACAATACAGTCTCGTCATTTGCATGTATTTTGTCTACTATAGAAAACTTTAAGAAACAACCCTTTGTTTAAATATTAACACTAAAATTCACAGAAATAATTTAGGTTACAGAAGGTTTCATGTTTAATCAATCTGTGTAATGTGTGTTTCAATTTTTTTTTTAAACTTTTTTAATAACAACATCCTATTGGATTATACAATCAAAAAAGACTGTAAGTACTGTCTTCCATGTATCAACATATACTATGTCTAATGTCTATCTCTATTTTCGCCTTCTGTGACACTACGACTATTGATGTTATCTTTCTTTATAAAACAGAATAACAACAAACACCTAACATCGCAGTTCGCATGTACAAGTACAGTACAATATAAGTGCACATTATACATAACACACAAGTTTCAACGTCACAAAAGTGACGTCACTGGTACATTTCTAAAAATAGAAAATTAAATGTCGATCCTTTTTACTATGATGAATTGTTAATCCCAAAAATATAGAATCTTAGAAGTCAGTGTTCATGTTTTACAGTATCTATATGCCTTTCTAAGATAATTCGATAACATCATTGTCTTGAATTAAAGAGACAAATAACGTTCGAAAAAGTTCACATTTTAGGGATTTTTGATATTATCTTGAGGTCAATGCTGGTAAAAAAAAGACGATGTATTTAAATATTTTAGCCTTAAGGGTTCACGATGAAGGATATTATCAATAATTTTAAGTAAAGATATAACCTTGGTGATAGTTGTATTTAAAAAAATGTGTCCATTCGTTAAATATATGTCAAAACATTCATTGTAGAAATTAATAGGTTCTATAAAATTCCTTTCACCTATGGTTTGGAGCTTGTAATTGACAGCAGACTAGACAGGGAGTTTGAGCAGCGAATTCAAACACACATGAACAAAACAGGCATATATTCCAAGAGTACGTATTAATCTGATTAAAATGTCAGGCCGATCAAAAAGTGGCTAAATTCATTTATAAATGTATGTTGACTTTTTGTAATTTTTTGCTCATGAACAAGATGATGGGTAATGCAAAGCAGTGAATTTTACTTCATTTATACTGGTCATAAATACACTTTGAAGTTATCAGATCTGGTAAAAGTTTTCACCGATTTCTATTTGTAAAAGCAATTGCTGTACGTGTGTTTAGTGTTTTTATGCCCCATTTATGGGCAGTTAGTTTGTTCGTCCGTCCGTTCGTCTGTCCCGCTTCAGGTAAGAGTTTTTGGTAAAGGTAGTTTTTGATGAAGTTGAAGTCCAATCAATTTAAAACTTAGTAAACATGTTCCCTATGATATGATCATTCTTATTTTAATGACAAATTGGAGATTTTATCCCATTTTTATGGTCGACTGAAAATAGGAACTGATAATGCGGATGGGGCATCCGTGTTATTGGGAGACATTCTTGTTTTAACTAATTTTGACTCTTTGCAAAGCTACTTTCAACGTTCAACGTCCTATTTAAAAACAATGTCTTCTTATATTTTGAAATGGCAATCATAATACATTGATATGTATGGCCCCAATTGACTTTTAAAATGTTGATATTATTGACAAAGCTCCAAAGCATTTCCCTTTGGTGAAAACATGCCCATTGTTTTTTGCATTAGAATCTAAATGTCTTTTTTAACTCCTCGGTTACCTATACTTTTTATTACTTTTTTCAAATAACCTGTACTTTAACATAACCATTTTAGTAATCTAGTTCTCTTAAATCTAGTTAATATCTTTATTCTGCCTATAAGTTCAACAGAAAAAAAGGTGCCTTAATAAAAAATGCATGGCTCTTTCGAAGGCAGGTTGTGAGCTGAAATTAACAGTGACCCCGTATTTTCATTTTATTTTTATTAAATATAGGTCTGGAGAAGGTTTTTTTAGAAGAAAAAAACAGCAAAATCCTCTTTTTTTAAAACAAATGATTTAGACCCGCGATCCGCCTTAAAACAAACACTGTAAATTCCTGTACAATGAATAGGAATAACACGTAAGATTGAACATCTTCCACATATTCCGTTTCAACAAAATACAAATTTGGTCCTTTGAAGTAAACAGCACTGAGTTTGTGCATTTAAAATAGAAAGCGTTAACACATACATTTTTCTAAGGTAGCATCATCCAAGACGTTTATTTTCTAGGAACATACAACTCCACGGACGAATTTCTACACATGTATGAGCTGAGGACAAAGTTCATTACGACAGTGTTACCAACAATCCATTTAATTGATGCTATTCAAAATGACAAAGAATTGCGTGTTCGTTGGTTACTCTCAAATTTTGATTCGGCAAACATTTTTGGTGAGGTATTCCAGAAAGCATTAGAGTTAAATAAAATAAGAATTGCAAAGGCAATAGCATGGGTAATAACAAATAACTTTTTCATTAGATATAAACTTATTCTGCATCTAATAAAGTTTAGGATTTGGCCCGGATTTCGTTGTATTTGTAATAAAAAAGACGTTGCAATTATATGTTCTAATAGGTTTGAAATAATCATTGAGTCAACAAAAATAGAAAAAAATATTCCACACAAATTTGCGGGGTTTAATGTAAGACAAGTTCCATATGACAAAGAAAGTAAGGAAGCAAAATTAATCACAAGTCGTTTATCGAAATACTGGGAAACGGATGTTTGCTGTGATAATATTGTCATATCCAAAAGGAAAGCTGAATCATTATTCGATAACCACAGTAATTTAACTTTAATATGTTCTTCCGTAATACAATCAAAAGGCATGCCGTTGAACCATAAAGTAGAATCAGTACAATGCATACAGCTTTACTGTACACTTAAAGGTGTGATACCAATTGGGGAAAGACATTTCCCGTCATCTGTTTGTCACTATCCAACCGACGTTATGGAAGGATGTCCAGTGTTAGCAACACAGATAAAAATAGGAGATAAAGTAGGAACTACGGACTCTTTGGGACAGTTTAAAAGTAAAGGTACTCTTGGTGGATTTATTAACCATTTTGGATTTCCATGTTTCCTCACATGCGCACATGTTGTTTTTGATTTACAGACATTACTTGGTCGAATTCCAAATGATATAGATAACAAAGGGATAGACGTCTTCACTCCATCTTCTTATAACGCTATACCTATCCATTGTGGTCGCGTTCTCAGACGCGTGTTTGAACATAGTGATAAAGACAAAACAAGTATTGATGCAGCTTTGGTATATATTTTACATGGTGTATCTGTAGATCCACAACATTGCATAGTTGACCATTTTGGATTTAGCAGACCATTTGCAGAACTAGGTAAGATTATTTCATTTTACATATACAGTAAAATGTCAGAAAAAACATATTGTTGATTTACAACATATATTAGTAGTATTACCTATGGAGGTTTTTTCCCCCTATTATATGAACATAATACTATTTTGCGATCGTAATTTATTTTTTACATTTATATACCTTTTCAATATTTCAAATTCCTCTCATTTTCCAAAGAGAACCAACGACGTTTTGCCATGGCCCGATGTAGGAAGGGTGCTTATATATGCTATCCTGATTCTCCTAATTTTGTTGAGGAGAATTATATAGATTATGCGGTAATACCATATACCAGCCTTTGTGTAAACGTTCAATGCGTAAACCCTGTGTTTTTGGTAAATGTATTTCATATATATTCCGTGGGTGTTCAAATCCTTTATCCACTGATTTTTATAATTTGTTCCTTTGTTGTTTTGTTACACCTCTGTCCCAGGTTAGTAGGTTTTGAAAGTCACACACATGTTTAACCAAGCCATAGTCTGTATTTGCTAGTCCTAAGTCATGAGCCTGTAGCTCAGTTGTTGTATTTGGATCATGTCTGTCTTATTCGATTGGTTTAATTTGTTTTGTTATACATTAAGCTGTTTTCTAAAATTGAATTGTATCATATTATTTGGCGGGGCCTTTTATGGCAGGCCATACGGCAGACCAAATAGTATATTTTTGTTATCTTTTCTTAGTTAGCATACGGGTTATTAAATTGCGTACATCTATTTCATTTGAGCTTGTGTGGGAAGCCGTTTAATAAGCAATCACAACAGATCACCGGAATTATATATTTAAGAAATAATTACTTCATGTAATGCTTTATGCTTATTTGAACATGGTTAGGCACTACATTTGTCGATATTTTTCACTGAGCATTAGAGAGATGTGATATATTGTCAAATCTTATGTCTTCTTATGATGTACTGAGCATAGTGCTCATGAAAGTATAATTTAAATTCTTATAGGACAAACAAATACTGTATTTTTATGGTTTGAAGCGAAAACGAAAACGCTGTATGATATGTGGCTGTTATGTTTCATCCTTATGGATTATGTACTTTTAATTTTCATATCTATTTGGTTTAAAAACTAATAGCAGGAAAAATAATTATTATATTTAATAAATGTCCATGTAAGTAGTTAAAAAATATATAATATATCAAGAAAAAAGGAAAATAACGATATTGTAAACAGTAAGTGATGCGCATATGTCAAACATATTTTGTGCTTATTAGAACACGGCTTTGTTTACAAAGCGAAATAAGGACGTTAACTTACTAACATATAACACCAATTCTCACATAATATTTAGTGGTCGTTCATTCATGTTCACGTTTGTTAATCTATTGTGACTCTGTATATCATAGTTTGGTATCTGACTAGTTTGAAATTCCGATACATTAAAATTCCCAAAGAAATATTTTTGTAATTTTGGTATCTGAAATTAAACTATAAGACACCATAGTTAAATACCTTGGTTTATTAGACTGTTTAGTAACAAATCTTTCATGTATTGTGAATCATCAAAACTTTTATGTCGATGTCGATGTTGTCTAACTCTAATTAATTTAAAACATTCATTTGGTGCGCATTATAGCAAGTGTAAAATATTTACTACTCATAATCGAATTAGTGTATGACTTTTTGTTATATTTCACATTTACAATCAAAATCTTATTTTACACAAGTGGTCCAATGATGCATGTAGTATATTGAATATATCAAAATTTGTCCATATCAATTGTTTCTGTAAAGAAAGATGCCATAATGGCAAACTTCTAAAATACATAATATTCAATTGTAACACTAATGTGACAATACGAACTTTGATTGTTACACTTAGCCGATTCCCAGGGGACACTTCACCGAACAGACTCTATGACATGTAGTGCAATTGATAACGGATGTGGGGGCATACCAAAAATCCAAAAATAAATTGAGTAATAATTTCTAAAAAGTGTACACACCGAATTATATGATGAGTGTGACTTTTATTATCTATTTTAACACCAAAATTCAAAAGTATTTACGGTAGGCCAATCACGAGCAAAATAAAATACATTTATTTGTATACTTAAGTATGAATCAAATTTGGTTATCTTATAACAGAAGCCTCAAATGTAGTTAACAACGGTAACATAACAAGTACAATAACAAAAATACAGAACTGGGAGAAAAATTTAAAACGAAAATTCCATAATCAAATGCCAAAATTATAAGTTCAAAACACGACAAACGAATTGATAACAACTATCATAGTCCTACCTCAGAACAAACATTTTGTTTGGTTGAAAATGATGGATTAAACCTTGTTTTATAAAAAGCTTATATATGTGACAACAAGATATCTGAACCAGTAAAATACTATGAATATTATTTGCGGTTAGATCTATATAAACTGTGTGAAAAGGTCTTTTCGCTTTTTCACTCTTAGTCTATCACTGTACATATAATATAGGAAAATACGGTGTATTACAGTACAATAAACCGTTTTTATTTTACATTGTAGGATTTTCATCAATGGATTTAAATGAAATATGCATAGATATTGCAAGCATATGTAACTCGAAAGCCGATGTATTATGCCCAGGAGGATTTATTAGAATAAAAGATAAAGTGGTCATTAAATCTCAAGAGGAATATTTGGACATACAATTTCCGGTTTCTGGAATTCCTGTGCAGCCGCAGCCATCCTACTCACAACCACTAATGATTGCAACTACAGCTCATATGCAACTAAGACCTGGTAATCTTGCAGGTCAAAGAGTTTTTCGAATGTATAACCAACTTCTCTTGAATCTTCCTCTTAATCTAGGAGACTCTGGAACTTGTATATATATAATAGATGCTAACAAACGGAAGGGATGCATTGGTATGGCTATTGCATTTCTTTCAGCAGGACAGTGTATAATCACACCTTTGAAGGAAATTCTTAAAAAGATAAAGCATTAGACTAATAAAATCTCCTATGTGCTTTACACTGCATGTAGTATAGTCTGCTTAAGTTCTTAAAATCTTCGAAAGAATTATATTTCTTTTTTTTTTTAGTTATTGTGCATAATATAATCACTATAATGACTATTAAAATTAATAAAATTGAGAATGGAAATGGGGAATATGCCAAAGAGACAACAACCCGACCATAGAAAAAAAAAACAAAAAACAACAGCAGAAGGTCACCAACAGGTCTTCAATGTAGCGAGAAATTCCCGCACCCGGAGGCGTCCTTCAGCTGGCCCCTAAACAAATATATGCTAGTTCAGTGATAATGAACGCCATACTAATTTTCAATTTGTACACAAGAAACTAAAATTAAAAATAATACAAGACTAACAAAGGCCAGAAGCTCCTGACTTGGGACAGGCGCAAAAATGCGGCGGGGTTAAACATGTTTGTGAGATCTCAACCCTCCCCCTATACCTCTAGTCAATGTAGAAAAGTAAACGCATAACAATGCGCACATTAAAATTTAGTTCAAGAGAAGTCCGAGTCTGGTGTCAGAAGATGTAACCAAAGAAAATAAACAAAATGACAATAATACATGAATAACTACTAGCAGTTAACTGACATGCCAGCTCCAGACTTCAATTAAACTGACTGAAAGATTATGATTTCATCATATGAACATCAGGCACAATCCTTCCCGTTAGGGGTTTAGTATCATACCATCATAACATATATGAGAAGATCATAACCCGTGTCATGCCAACAACTGGTTTTTGAATAAATGTGTTTAGTTCCGATGCAAAGACCCTATAAGTGAATCAATATTAACGCCAAAATATGCAATCTTTAATGACCTGACAACAGTATCGTAACTATATCCCTTCTTAATAAGTCTATTCAAAGGTTTTGTTAGTTTTTGAGGTGAATACTGGTGAATATTGTTTACTAGTAGATGAAAGACTAATTTCTTAAAAATCTTCCAAAATACGATTTTTCCTCAACTGAGGCTATTTTTTCAGTATGACAACATGAGCACCCAGACAATTTAATGCGATTTGCATTAATGGGGTTATTGAAAATGTAATGTAATTAAGTGTAATCTATTACAATTGTCCATGTAATTGAATGTAATGTGTAATTGAAGATTCTTTACCTTACATGTAATGGTAATTCAACTATATAGAAGAGGGACGAACGATACCAAATTGACAGTCAAACTCATAAATCTAAAACAAACTGACAACGCCATGGCTAAAAATGAAAAAGACAATTGTTTTATATTAAATTATTTACATGTTTGTGTCATTGCAAAATATGAGCTGTCTTTAAAAACATCATTATCTAAAATTGTAACAGAGGCACAACCTTTCGACACATTGGTTGTTCCAATCAAGCCTAAAAGACTTCTGGTCTATTAAGTAAGATTATCAAAGTTATAACAGGTATAATGTAAAGTTTCGAAATGTCATACAGTCCAACAATAACAACTTCGTGTTTATAGTGGGTCAAAGGTTTTACTGACCGGATAAGGATAATGATGTGTATATCTTAAAAATAGAAGATAAGGTTCACGGATATATATTTTAGTTTTCATAAACTGTCATTATCAATTCAGTGGTGTGATCACAATTTCAGAGAATTCTAAGGAAAAACAATAAAGATGACAACGAAAATACAACGTGTAAAACTTCATTTCATAATTGCTTCAGTAAATAATGTCTGCTTGTATACAACTTTTAATACAGTTCTAATAGGAATAAACTTTAATGTTGATGTGTTGCATATCTGTTTTTCGCCTGTAGAAGTGAGTGGAAATAGAGTCTTATTCAAATAGTGGTACTTTGTACTTATTTGCGTATCACAGTGTTTATAACGACTTCTAGGAAGAACAACAATTTAATAAACCTGACATTATATATTGCTGACCAATTGTATGTAAAAGTTTGATTTCAAATTAGTTTAAGATTGTTATGATTGTGCATGTTGTTGATGAAAAAAAAATCAGATATCAAATATCTATCAACTGGATATTGGCGTGAATCTTGGAATTTTGACATGTTATATCGTCTATGTTGCCTTTGTGATGTAATGTTGACATACCTTTACAAATGTTGACATAACTTTACCAATGTTGACATAACTTTACCTGTGTGTTTACCATACACAAAGTTTGTTGAATAAGATTTTTTATTGTTTCTCATATCTGTTTTGATAGAAAATCATAGTAGAAAAATATTGTAGGTCGGTAATTTCGTAAAAACAACCAGTTGTCCCTCTTTTTGGACCAATATGGTTAAAAAAAAGAGGAAAGGTCAGTCACTTTAAAAATTATACCACGAAATCAAAAACAAAATTAAAAATACTATCAGACAAGGTTAGTTATAATTGTTAATTGTTGTGTCAGTTTAGTCTCTTGTGGATAGTTTTTATTGGCAATCATACCATATCTTCTTTTTTATATAAACAAAGTCAACAGTAGTATACCGCAGTAGTAAAACTCATAAATCCATGGACAAAAACAAAATCGGCGTAACAAACTAAAGGACTACTGAGGGAAAGGCATTAAATATAAGAGGAGAACAACGACACAACATTAAAATGTAACACACAGAGAAACAGACTAAGCATTAGACAAAATCCTATGAGAATAACAAATATAACATATATAACATAAACACCAATTCAAATACATGAATTTGGGATAGATAAGTACCGTGACACGTCTTATAGTAATGTAAATTCACACTCAAAAATAAGAGAAGAAAATAAACAACAGTTCACAAAACAAAGAAAAAGAACCAGGGGTGATTGCAGGTGCATCTGAATGGAAAGCAGGTCCTGCTCAACATGTGGCACCGGTCGTGCTGTTCGTTTCAGTACAAACCTGGCAATAAATGCGATTCTATAATAGTCATCCAACTTGTGACGGCGTTCGTAAATAAATG